>NW_019103520.1:66055-265761 GCF_001856785.1 Myzus persicae
GGGGGGGGGGGGGGGGGGGGTGAGGCATTTTGAGAAGCCAAACTGTGCATAAGAAATAATAATCGCGTTATTAAAAGGATATCACGTGTTCTTGCATATTATTATATGATTGGACGAAAGAGAGAGAGGGAGAGAGAAAGAGGTGGAGTGGGTATGAAATACGAAACTCTCCCGTTCAATCGTATTACAAAATATAAAGTCTAATAATGTTGGGGCAGTCATGTATTCGATTGTGTACTAAATCATAAATTATTAATGTCATAATACATCGATATAAAATAATAATAAAGCATGTACTTAAAAAACCACACGAACCCCAATACTTTAATTTGATCAAACTTATTCGATTGTGCTATGAATTATAACTATATTCTATAAACAACATAAACATAGTATATGATGTTTGTTAATATATTATTTATATAATTAAAATATTTTTCTGGGACAATTAAATCATAATTATGTTTAGATAATTAACATAATTTCAAAGCTAATAACATGGTTGTAAATGTATGCACACAGAAATTATCAGGAAAATTATTAAATTTCATATTAATAATATATTGTATCATTCAAAAAACGAAAGTTGGTTAGTGTTTCACCAAAAAGAGAGTTATTAATTAAATGTCTCAACAATATATAATATAATATAATTATCTTAACCATTTTTTTAAACAATTAATGAAAAAATATACACATTTTTTTCTTGAAATTGTATTGAAATTTCCAAATAGATACCTAATGTGTTTA
This sequence comes from Myzus persicae, assembly GCF_001856785.1. Lineage (NCBI taxonomy): Eukaryota > Metazoa > Arthropoda > Insecta > Hemiptera > Aphididae > Myzus > Myzus persicae. Next base: position 66,806 of record NW_019103520.1, read on the forward strand.
AACTTTTAAACACATACAATTTGGAAATCACCCTATAACTAGGTATGTAGGTACATTAAAGTATTATACATTTTAATATTATATCAATATTCAAACTACTGATTTAACGAAAACACTTGTGTACCCAATTCAGCAATACAAATAAAACATGACGTTTAACTTATCCGCCCTGACAATATTATAATATTATTATTAATCGAATCCTGTCTAGTGCATGGGGGCGGCGATGGCTCTCGATTGTCGTTAATGACAGATCGGCGGCAGCCGTCCATCGGCAAGAGGTGACAACATAATTACAACCCTTTTAGACGGTCCGTTGTGTTTTTATTTTCAAATAAAAAACGACAGCTAAGCATAATTGTACAACAATGCAGATTGGGTTGGCTTCTGTGTAACACCGACATAATATTATATTTTACAAATAAGCGCGAATGTTTTATATTATTATTATATTGTATTAGGCATATTTACATTTATCCTTTTCAATCGGCTTTTTGTACTGAAATGAGTTTTATCGGACAAAAAAAAGTATGTACTACCTATATGTATATATTATATTTCACTAACTTTTTGTTAATACCCAGAGCCCTTTTGACGGGTTTCGTTTTATATATTGTGCTACGATAATATCCACATTAGTTTACGCTCATTGGTCGCCATTGCGAGACAATAAGCCGTTTGAAAAATCAAACATAGTTATATCGGAATAAAATTGATCGTCGCATAATTGAATTTACTACACACAAATATTTTAAATGCGTTGAATTGAAAACGGATATCTCTATAATATACTATATTACGCTGTACCTACATATTATATTATATTATTATAGACGTTCAAAATTATTGGATTTTACCACTTCTTTGCTACAGTCGGCGAGTCCGTGAGATTAAATAAATTATAGAAACTACTAGATATTTAAATTAAAACATTTTCGATCGAACCGTTATCTGAATGAATACAGTGTAATATAGAATCCGTAGGGTATGTAGGGTGTAGGTATCTTATTAGTCTGAGTATTATGAAGAACGAACCTCCTATGACAGGAAAGAACACGGAATACGTAGTTTTTAGGTGCTACAAAAAAACGAACACATATCAGTGTTACGCATTTATTTGTTGTATATTATTTACTAAATTGAGTACTTAAAATATTACAATGGTTGAGTTAAAATAAAACATACAATTATTATGCTTATAGATAACAGACTAACAGAGTAAATACTACTTAACAATAATAAATAAATAAATGAATAAAAATAATTATACTAATAGGTAAAAGATAACAATATATTGAATAAATCACAAATAAAAAAAATATAATATTTTGAGTGAAACCTTTTAAAAACCTAAATTAAAATTATTCTCAAATCCTTTTAATTCATATCGATTATTGGTTTTTTTTTCATTCTGAACCCTTTATTCAAATATTAAGCGATGCATTTTTATTTAATTGAATTTAACTTCTTTTTTGCAATAGTGTCAATAAATTATGCCACCTTCTGAAGTGCCTAATTGGTGTCAATCTATTGCCATTTATACACAATACGATCCTAGAAAACTTGTGCACTTGTGAGTTTAGTTTATTTCATAAGTTATTATGCATACCGATTCTGTAATATTGGGAATAACAATATGGTATGCTCTCAATTTTATTTTAACATCATCAATCATTAAATGTATTCGACCACAACATTTGTTTTCGACTTATTTTTCATACTATTGAGTGAAAAGGGAGAAGTGGCTCGTGGGTTCCTGATATCGTGAAACCGATTCCACATGATGTTGCTTACGAAAACGGACGTTGGAAATCAAAACACATGATATTATGTGCACAGAACAGTGCAAAATATGAAAACCGGAACCACGAAGGAACAACAACCGTTTGGCGATAGCCGCTGCATCGTTTGAAATTGACCTCCAGTAGGAAATAGGGTCCGATCACATATTGCACGTCCCACATATTATTTATTGTATATTTCACTAGGTAACGAGTAACGAGCGACGATCGATCAATTCAAAATCGACGCGTTTTTGGAAATTGTCGGTAGGTACTCTTATATAATATTATGATACTATAAAGCCTAATGTATAGAACCTCTATACCCATGATGAGGCCCCGCCTCAATAATGGCTGTACCATACACCACATTTGCTGATCACGGTTTTATCAAGAATCTAATGGCGCTATGAATGTTAAAAAAGGCCATCGATGACCGATTCAGACTAACTGACCGACGATGGAAATTATCGTGGTCATCTACTCGCTTATAGAATATAATGTACTGTATGACCATGTGTCAATGTGTCATGATCACCATGGTCACAAAATGTGTACTGCAGTCCTACTGTCCATAATAATATTGTTTATGTCGATGTGCTTTCCGTATGTCAGACTTAAAGGAAAATAGTGTTTTCTGCCGACCATTTTTTTTCCATATTTCAAATTAGGTTCATAATATACCGTGCCGTATCGTGTTCAGTGCATAACTAATACGTATATAGCCATAATAGTAAATAGATAGGTAACAAAATGTCAAAATGTTGGTAACACCTAGAAGTTGAATATACGACTGGCTAAAAGTGGGGGGGGGGGTCACAACTCACTGTGTCTTGTCGTAGTGTTCCGTATATTATTTAATACATAGGTAACAAAATATTGGTCACACGTTACCTATGCATTAAATATACGGAACACAATACGGCACGTATAGTTGTGAACCCCTCTTAATGACAAATATCATAGTACGATGATATTGTGAAGGATTAACAACGATAATTTTCGGAGGTAAATACATTTTGTGTGGTGGTTACCGGCCTAAGTAACCTAGCGTTTTCGAGTTGTCGTTCACAAGTACATAAAGAAGTGCATAAAGATAGTGCCGCAACATATTTGCAAATCGAGTCTACAGAAACAGAAATTACATCATTTTGTTTTATTATGCGTGATATTAGTACTGAGTAAGGCAGTACGTTAAAAAATAATACAGTTTGTATTTAAATATACACAAAAGCATTTATATTAAACCTAATTATTTTTTTAATGGCCTTTACGACTCCTGATATAATAACACAAAAATAATATATTCTAATTATTTTTGTTGAGTGTGCTCTACTGCTCTATGAGTTTCATATTTTATCTTTTACACCATTGGTGAATGATGATTTTTCTAATAAATAATGACTTTGTATCCGCATTCGATGACATAGTAAATGCTTATGTATTGGAGTATTGGACTCTCGGTAACACGGTGCGCTCGGCTTTTTCGATGGTTGAGCGCATTAAAATTCAGTGCCGCTGAAATAACTAACAACGATTTCACTATAAATTCCATTCTTATCTGTATATCACCAATGGTCATTGTAGAATATTCGAATAATGGTTGAACTAAAAAAAAACCCTCCAATAAAATTAAAGTTACTATATTTATTGTGCATATTATTATGTAAGTCACACAAGCTCGGTGGATGGCCCATTTAGAATTTTCGAAACTATATTAAACGTGTCTAGACGAAATAAAATAAATATTATAGCTGTCTTGTTAGGTTTGAACAATGCATTCAATATTATAATTATATTCCATCATCTGAACGCACGATAAGTGTATTGTTATTGCCATCCATGTGTATTACGATAACTACCCGTATTTCGTATAAAATATAATAGTAGGAACGTAATAGTGAGTGCAGCACTCAGTATAACTAATACGTCACATTTTTAGTATTGAACATTTAAATGATTTGTTTCTGTTTAAAAGTATACAACTTTTTTGTTTTATTTTTATGTAGTACAATGAAGTAGTTATTTCGTAATCACGGTTTTATTATTAAATATCCAAACTTAATGCTAATGTATTTTTAATTCAATAATTGAATACAATCCCTACACTAGAAGAACTTTATTACATACTAAAATATTAAAACGTGTTGACAAATGTTGCACAATTGATTGAACATGATCCTACCTTTATATTATGTAACCATACTATGTTTTACTTTTATATCGACACGTAATATGCTTTAGATTTTTACGAGCATAATATTTACTAAGCACCAGATTCATCAACGATCAGTGAAATATAAATTATTAGACATCATAATTAAATATTCTAGCATATATAATATTGCAAACATAACAAGCTGCACAGTATTATGTATCTAGTAAGTTCTCCTTATCCATGTAACCATGGTAGTTTATTTGTGATGTGTTATGACGTAAACATCGATATTTCTGTGGATCTGTTCATTCAATTTATTGTCACATACATAGGCACAATAAGGAGGGCTTGGAGTGACTGAGACCCCCAGGTTTTTAATCAAATTTTGGTTTAAAATTTTAATTATCAGAAACTTGCTATTGATACAATTTTAGCCCCCCCCCCCCTCGGAAAATGTTTCCTTTTATCACGCATCACGTACAGTAGCATATGTAAGTACGCAATGCTATATTATTATATATACGAATTAGCAGCGGTAATTCTAAAAAAGTTCACGTTCGTAAGAAATTCATTATAATAAAATTATTAATGACATTCAAAACGAAAGAAATCTTGTAAAATATTCGCAAGAAACTATTGTAAATTTTCAGCATCCAGTCGTTTTTGTATTTCAGAAAAAAAATATAGATGGTAGGTATACCTTGTCATTGAGTTGGTTACTGTAATGGATGTATTACAATTGAATTCAACAATAAATACTTGTATATGAATATGACAAACGATTCTGAGCGGAAACGTTGTGTCAACCTCTATCTTTACGATTAAACAAATTTTATAACTAATTCATACTGCTAACTATTAGTAATTTATTTTACTATTTGTAGGTAATACGGTATGTCAAACTAATTTTTTCCAAAAATTCCATATGTATCCCCAATCCCCAAGTCTCAAATTAGGGCACACTCACCGTATATTGTGTAATGAGCATTTGTTATCATAATTATAATTATAATTTGTGTATATTTTTATTAATTCATTAGTCAAACTTTCCTCATAATGAAATGAATAAGATCGTAGTAAAAATAGCTTTTAATCTAAATATTTTAAAATTGTCTTGGTGTATCGATAATATTATTATATTATACATAATTACAAAAAAAAATGATTAAAATCGTTTGAGGTGAAATCTGTTTGCCCAATAAGTTTGAATATCCAAATTTGTCAACATTTGAACTTCAGAAGCTCATCAAAAATGAATGTGGATTTAGCCTAAACTTTTTTTCTTGTTTCCTCGAAGAACAAAATATGAGAACTGTTGTAACCCTTAGGTATTAAAATTAAACATTTTGTAAACATATTACATGTAATTTTACATATTCTAAACAACAACAGAAAATTAATAATATTTTAACTTCAGTTCAAACTTCAAACACTTAAAAAAATATTTCCTATGAATTTTCAATATTTTTCGTTTGCGAGAATAATTTAGGAACTTTGTATTAAATTGTTTAGTTATTTTAATAAGACAAAAAAGGAAAAGAAGCTAAAAAAGTTGAATATACAAATAGCTGAAAAAGAGCTAAAATATTTTGAAAATTACATCGTGTTTAGTGTATGCTTGTATAAATATTTGATAAATATTTCAAGTATTTACAGTTATTCATTTTTTAATTAAAAAAAAAAAATGACAGATTTTGTTGAAAACTGGCGTAGAGTAAATATTCCAGTTTTTATGTTTTTTTGTTTTTCCCGATTATTTTGAAAAGTTTAAAAAGAGTCTGCAGACACGCAAAAAAAAAATAATAACATACCCACACAAATCCTTGTTGTACAACTAAATGCTAATGCACTCATCGCTCTTAACAAAATAAAAAAAATACGTACAAACATGCCCCTCCGACTGGATACATGAACATTGCACAACCTATTTATGCATAAAATTGGTATTGCACAAAACACTGTTTTTTTTTTTTTTTTTTTATAATAATTATGTTCAACAAGCTGTATTATCAAAACACGATGTTTGAAATAATCTCCTATCAGTTATCTTCTCCGTTCGGTTATTATAGTATTAATAATTAATATATATTATGATTGTCTATAAACGCTGCTAAGACACAGAATATACAATAAAGCTACCAGTTTTTAATAAATCTGTAATGTAATTGGTTGAATACATTTTGTGAGACAATTATTAAACTTCAGGGATTCTATATATTTTTCTGATATCCGACCACGTGCTAATGGCATGAATCCATCGCAGACGATGTTCATTAGAGTATAATATCGTTCTAGATAAATATATAGGTAATAGGTATAGCAGCTGGTGTATTCTCCTGGCGGTAGCTTTTTTTTTCCAAATACTGATGCCTATAATATGTTCCTACCTATGTTATCAACGAACGGGGGTTCTGGACCACACAGATAAGAATAGTGGCTGGACCAGGCGATAGTAATAACAATAAATGATAATATTGTAGTAAATAGTGTACAATATAAGTGTACCATGGCCGCGGTGTTCACGATCCCTTGATGTGTGTCAGACCACGTTAGCCAGTTAATCGAGGGTTTCGGGACTGTGCCTGTCCGATAACGAACTGAAGCTAATTAAGGTCGAAAAACCACAACGGCGACGAGGTTCTTATTGTGAACTTTTCGGCCGTGTAATTCCTACACGTAAACACTGAAAGTACAATGCTCTCAATGCCACCATCTTGGTTGTTGTAGTACAAGATAAAAATAAATAATTATTTGTATTTTTACACACACATTCACACTTACACATCATTTATAATATATTAGGGATAAATCAACATGCAAAAAAATGTATTTGTAAGAGAACACATCGATAAGAAAATTGAATAAAACGATGTTATACAATTATAGTATTAATAAATACTATTTTATATTGTATGGGAAGAATAAAATGATATAAAAGTCTATATATATGTATAGAGTTTATCAGTTAAATTGTGAATTTAAATGATTATAATAAATCTGTACATAATATAATAATACTATTACCAATATTTTAGATGCGACTTAGGGAGTCTTAAAATAACAAAATATATTTTAAATTGTATTAATCATTGGCATTGGACAAATTTACTCTAACTTAAACTCGGTAAATAAACGCAGAACAGGTGTAAAACTAAATAATGTATATTTATTTTTTATAATTTTCTTATATATTTTTGTAATTTTAATCATTATTTAATTTAAACCACCCCAAAATTATTAGTTTATCTAAATAATAAGTCTTCAAAAGTCAACATTATTTTGGCAACATGTAATGCTCGCAAGTTACACATAAGAATTGAGAATTTCGCATTTTGCACAAAAGAAAATAAGAAAATATACTTATAGGATATTGAACAATATACTGTTATGAATGACCGTTACTTATTAAGAAATCGAACGCACTCCACTATAATATGCGACTGTATTATATATTATATTGTATTTATTTAAAATGCCATTTATTTTTATCGTGTTTATTGTATTATATTCACTCTATTCGTATACGTCATATGCACGATGGGGTGTTTAAAGCCGATCGACAGCAATTCATCCGATAAAAGACCAACTATACCAGGAAGCGGGTGAAAAGATTAATGCATTTTCGGAACCATAATTCACAAGTGTGTGTTGTATATATATATATATATAAACACACAATATTAACTTATTGAGTATACTTCTGTCGGGACTCAAAACTGGTGGTGGCGGGTTGGAGGCTATGGCATGAGAGGCAGCGCGGAGTGGTTAAAAATGACAAACACTATTGAAACTGACAGATAAAGTTGTATTGGACGGAAAATATACGGTTAACAAATAAGTCGAAGCATATTTTTAATATCTGATATAACCAAAAAGTAAAAAACTTTTACTGCCCAAACGAAACATTTCCATCACGAGTAACATATAATTCGCATCTAACTTTCAGAGTTATTAATGCTGCCAAAACAAAAGAATTATTTAACAAAACAAATTTATACTTTGTATTTTATTATTCATTGACATTTAAATCCATTATCGATTAATAATCTTAAAAAAATAGTTTATTTATTTAATTCGTGTGTTGTAATAATTTTCCCCGATATATTTAAATTTAACGATCGTAATAGCAGTGTAGCACAGACCATTCGAAATACTTGAAATGTTAGGAATTTTAAATTAAATAATAATTTCTATCTCTGTTGACGAGATACCGATAACATAACACACACACACACACACACACACACACGAGAACATTCAGGAACCGTATAATATAATATTCAGCATAGTTATGAGTACCCCCCAATTTTAGAATTTTTCTCATTAAGTTCATAATTATAATTTTGTATTCTTAGATAAATAGTTTTACTGGCTATGTTATGCTAAACAATGAATATAGCAGTATTACATATAAATATATAATATTAAGTGAAAAGGTTTTGCGTATAACAATTTACAAAAAAATAATGACGTATAATGCGTATATTTTAGTGTTATGATATAATTAACCATGCTTTTAATGTACCTAAATACTTAAAATTAATATAGTTTAAGAAATTCCTTAAGCACTTAAATAATAAATATTACTCAATTACTTAGGTATGTTAACAATTTTTTTATAAAAAGGTTATACGTTTTTTTAACTAAAATATTTTAAAAAATTCCACTTTAATGATATTTGATCGTTAATATAATAACCTGGACGATAAACTTGCCATTATTAAATATAAATACACGTATACACTATACAGTATACATATTAATTTATTGTACATACCTACCGTCTAGACTGGATATATTTTAAATTAATATCATGTTTTTATTATATTGTTTTCTGTAGTCACCTACATAATAAATACTATAGAGATGCTGTTTTCTGGCTTTGTTCAATCAGTTATCTTTGAACTTACCACACTTATCGCAGAATATGTATAAGAACAAAATTTAAATTCATATAACATAATCACAATGTGATATTATCCTTTTTCTCGTTTGGTAACCGGAGAAGATACAACGGTATTGCTATCAACGTAGGTATTAAAATTACTCATATTATAATAAAAAGGGTTAGTTTATTTCAAAATCCTTTTTTGTTTTTATGGAATAATTTTCACGCAACAATAGGATTACAAATGTACCTTATACCTATTGCATCAGAGGTTTAAATATGAGCTCCAGGATAATTTCAACAGAAAAGAAAATACCGGGCCAATGAGGGTTGGGTTTATTTATACCGTCACAGTTTCTTACTTTTTCATCAAAATGTTTTTTTTCATACTATTTTTTTGAAAACCTTCAGGCAAAACAACGAGCGGACAGGTTTAGGATTTAGCAGCCTGTCAAAGAATAATTTATCGTTATTTATTTATTTATTTATTTTTTTTCATTACATTTTCTCTTTACTTGCCACTTCGTTTCCAGTTGAAAACTACTTTTGTTATTCAGTAAGTTATAAATTGCTCTTCTAATGCTCGGGGTTTTCTTATATAAATTACTTAATCGATTTTATCATTATTATTATTATTCTTTTTATTCTATTTTCAATAATAACTATAGTATAATTTCACTTGATTACAACACCTTAATTTACTTTACATAATTATTTTATTTAAAGGCTTTTCTTAAACTCAAAATATTGTGTTTAATAATAATTATTAGTATACACTATACAATATTATCAACTTACCTTCACCGATAAGGATACAAATAAATTGGTTTCAGAAATCGACCACTGAAAACTTTTGGTTTTCAAAGTTAATATCGGCAAAGTACCATTACGGAACCCGAACAAAAGTTATATATGTATATAATTTATAATACATATTACATATTTTCATTTAATAATCCAACTTGGGGCAGTATTATAGTGTCAAGAAAAACTTTTTTCACTTTTTCAATAAACGTCACAATATTACTATGGAAATTTAGTGGTTTTGTGTACGTAGTTAAACCACTCTGGGTCGTTGTCCAAACATATTTTCAGGTAATATGTCTAAGAGACTTTTTGACGTTTTTGAAAGTTTATTGAAATATCAAAAGTTTAAATCAGTATATCACAAATGAAATCGAAATCAATTTTAGATATTATGCAATATTTGTTTGTTTACGATGACCTTATAATATGATTCGATGTAAAAAATATATTTATAACAGTGTTCATTAGCATATAGAAATCATTATATCGTGTCTCTTAACATTTTTTAATTCTGATTATTAATGTTATTTCAACTATCATATATTATGACAATTCCGCTATTCGAGATCTTAAAACTTGAGCATTTAAGTGCAGTTCTTATACAACTTTATTTGAATCTGCAAATTAACTATAAATAACTTCAATAATAGTGCATATAGTTCCACGGATAGTTCATTTTTACTGTAGGATATAAACAAACATACTTTGTCAAACCACATTGTTTAAACGAACATTTTTGTATCGGAAAATTGCAGGTTTGTAGTTTTACACGGTTCAGATAATAGTGGTGGTTAGATAATTCGAGTTACGGATTTTTTTTTTTGAAATTATAAGATGTTATTGTTTATGATCATCACGTATTATTATTGTAAGTTCATATCTTAGTACTTATAATAAATGTGAAAAAGAATATCGTTCACACATTCTGATGTGGTTAAGTTTTTCCGAGGGCTTATATCAAATTAGATACTAATTATAAATTTAATATGGTTTTGAAATGTGTCTTTTTTTAAAATACGATATGCTATGTGAGCGTGAGTATGGATGTGTACCGTGTCATGCAATCACTCCAACACCGTACCAATTTTGGAGTGATATTTTCAATTTCTAGAGTAAACTAGTGAGATAGTTAAATGGTTTTAGTTAAGGTGTTATGAACGTCCAGTGGCCATGAACCAAAGAGGTGGGTGCTTATAAGTTATAAGGGATATCTTTTGGAATTAATTGAACATTATTTAGGCTTAAAAATGTGAGTCGGACATGTATAAATTAAAATATGTTTGCTAGATAATAATATTATAACCTTATGATAAGTATTAATTTGCTATGTTGTATTACATTTACTTTTTTTTTTGCAAAACTAAATATTGGTTGTTTAATTATATTGCTTATCCAAAATACATGTAGTCAGATAAATCAAAATATTTATTATGTTTAATACATACACATTTTGTTAGGTTGATAAATGTCTAATTTTTCATCTGTTAAAATTTCATCAGACATTAATAATACAGTTTATACACCGTTTTAGATTTAGATTTATTTTTTAAGAGTTTGAAACAAATAAACAAAACTATTTTCTTGTTGCAGTATTTTTTTGATGTAACATATTCATTTTTAAAGTCTGTTTACAATTGAATTATTTTATGATCTTGGAGTTTATTTCTTCTGTTGTAAAAATATTATTATAATATAAAAAGCTTTTATCCACATATGCGTGTATGGAAATATAATATAATACAATGATAACGACTCGACGCGAGATGCTCCAAAAGTAAAATTCTTGTAGTAGAATGTTATGAATTTGTTTCCAGTTCTGCCATACACACAGGATCTTTAAACTTCAGCAAATAATATAACCAGGATTCAGGAATATAATATTAAGAATGACAATAACTCTTGCGTATAAATGTCTCAACGAAAACAATTTAATGAGTACGACACAGTATGGTGAATACGGATGAGTTGACTTTGATCTGTATTTTATGTATATATTTTGAATAAAAAGCAAATAATCCAGTTTTCCTTAGGCCCGTTTCTTGGTTTGAATCTGCAGATGTTTGGGAAACGCTGATAGTGGTAAGGAGGTGTAGGGGAGGTGCGTAAGTCAAGGAAGGACTGCGTAATAATTACCTCGTCCCGTCTATTCCACGACGCATTTAAAACGTCTCGGAGAGAATGGAAGAAGCGCTCGTATTAATTTTCATTACGACGGATTTCTGTGGACCGCCGCTACCGTCGCCGCCATCACTGCCCCCCCTCCTACCACCACCGTTGGTGAAGTATTAGGCGCTCACGATTAGCTCTCCGTTTTGTTCGTAATTAGAAAAGCGAGTTTGTCCGTTTATAATTGCACGATCGTTTTTGCCGGATTTTACAGCCACCGCGTCGCGTTTTGTCTGTCCGCTGTCTCGACGCTCTATACAACATATATATGTATTATATTCTATAATATATACATCCTTTTAATCCCGCAGACAAACCACAAAACACACTAAACTGATTTATATATATATGTGTGTGTGTGCGTGCGCTCATTCTAAGTTTATATATACATAATATGTACGTGTACAATGTTACTATTTCACGGCATACGATGAATTTGAAATTCATTTTACCGGTCGGCCCCGAGAGAAAATGTTAATCTTTTTGCTCGGAATTTATTCCTACTCTAGAGAACCGCATAGATTTCGTTTTCCATCTGTCTCTAATGCGAAGAACCTGTGCACGTGTTTGCGGTTTATGAATTAATTTCTCTACATTTTTCATAGTCTTTTAATTCCATATTCCGCATCTACCACGATTAAGACTTAAGCCTTCGCTGAAATTACGGTTAAATTATTATATTTTCGTATTTTTTAGAACCATTTATTTAACCAATGGAATAACTATTGATCCATTGCATAAATGTATAATATACATAAAATGTATGTAGTTTTTCTTCTTCTTAATTGTTGTAAAACAAAAGAAAATTGATAGATTTAATAAATCATACATAATACATAAAATGTATGTAGTTTTTCTTCTTCTTAATTGTTGTAAAACAAAAAAAAATTGATAGATTTAATAAATATGTGTGTACAAAATTGTGTATGGACCATATTATTAACAAATTTTTCTTTAAAATTGCATAACGTTTCACTTCAAGCAGCAGTAAATATATTTTTAACGTAAATAATTCATTTTAAAAACTAATTATAATAAATAATAATTAACAGATAGGATTGGTTTTTCTATAATTTCTAAAGAGAATTTCTTCAAAATCATATGTGATTACTTTACCGATTGATACAATTATATTGAATACAGAAATGCACTTATTTTGCCTATACGTTGAGCCGGTCATGCCGGATACACGATATACTGACTATGAGAGCTTCGAGAACTTAATTAAACGTTTTGATTAGTTTTCACTCGTCGTTGGATAGTGGTGAATTATTATTATAAGAAATGATAATTTAATGATTCAATTTTGAATTCAAGATTCTAGGTGCAACTCTGTTCACTTTAGTAATTTTTTTTCAATTTTAATACAATAATTAAGTTACAATTTTTAACCAAAATCAAATTTATACAGAAAGAGTCTGCTGTAAATTGAAATCATAATATTCATATTTTTTTTGCAGTCTGTTGGAAAATTTTAAAAGTTGAAAAACAAAGCATATTTAAAATTACATATTCTCGGATTCAAAATTGATAATCAGTAATCTCAAATAACTTAAGGTAATTTCTTCTACCAGTGAAAAAAATGGTCTCATAAAAAATTGTAAAGTGTTAACTAATATACTACTTATTTTATTAATACATTAAAAATGTTTAAAATGTCCAATTTTAATTAATATGAATTCACATAAGAACCTCTTTAAGAAAAAATTAAAAAATGTTAACGGTTTCTTAAATTTGCAAGCTTTGATTCGTTTATAATCAATAGCCGATGAATTAATGATGATGAATCAATTTGTTAAGATGTAATTCATCAAAGGGAAAAATTAAAAAGTACATTTTATAAATGTTCAATCTGTTGCTGATAATTATAATAATTCTTCTTATGTATTTGATTTGTAATTAATTATTTAAATCTGGTTGTAGTATTTATTATTTTTCAGAATCAAATAAAAGAATAGAATTACTTATATTTATCAACTATTACTAAGAATACCTAAATTTTATTTAATAAATGTATACATGATATATTAAATTATATTCAAACAATAGTATTATATTTTACATACTCTTTTTAAAAAAATCCACCACAAACACTATGAATATTTGAAATTACAGTTTATTTTAGATGCTGAGTGATGTGAGAGAGTTATTGGTTGTATAATGATGTGTATTTTGTACTATGGAAAACATTTTTGAGGTAATGAAAGTCTCTTGTCATGTATTGAATTGACAAACAACTATACACAGATTGCTTTTTGACCACATATCTATTTGACAATTCTTAACAAATTTTAAGACAAACCATATTACTGTTACTTGTTACTTTATTTAAAATCGAATAAACTTATTTTGAGTACTAAACTCGTGTTACCTTATACAAATATTTATCTGTATAGGTAAGTATATATCGGTGTTTAAATGAGAACAAATACCTTCAATACATTTGAGTAAATAAAAAGTATTTGTTTTAATCCATATAAATTATATATATTTTATACTCACATAATCGACAAAATCTATGAACTAATACATGCATATTATTTATACGTTATAATGAAGTGCATACAAGTGTATTCAACGTGCACGTATAAGCAATTATTGGTCAATATTAAATATATTATTACCAAGTTAGCAGTTTATACCATCCTCCTGAGCTGGGGCTAGTATAAAAAATAACAATATTCAATAGGTAGTAGGTACTATTGTGATTCTTGATAAATGAAGTACTTAAAGCCAAAACTACTTTAGTATGAAAATAATAAAGTGAGTTATAAGTCTTAACTGATTTGAAAGCGTATAACATAATATTATGATTTTTCATATCAAAATGCTTTGTATCTAAATCTGTTGTATTCTGTGAATAATATATTATCTACATGTACATATAGTACGTTGAAGCTTGTGATATATTACTATATAGGTAGTCGGGTTCACTGGATTTATCGACACACATGTATTATATCAATATCGTAACGCAACCATAGGTATTATTAATATTTAGGTACCTATATATAATAGTATATATACTGAACATATCGAGTTCGGTAATGATATATCGAATTAAAAGGTTAACCCTTTCACCACCCTATTGCCGGCCTAGGTTTATGTGTGTATATTTTATAAGCTCTGTTCAGCGCAAACAGCACCAGCTCCCGGCCGTTGGCAACCGATAATATTAATTATTATTAAAACCGTTTTGGTGGTATGCACGTGGCGGTGGCGGACGGCTCACGCACGCGCGTGTGTTTGAAGTTACAGTACCTACGGCGTACACCACCCGTCAATTTAATCCCATGTGATTACCCCCTTTTTGATCCCTTCCTGCACCAGAGGGGTAATGTAGAAGGGGGAACAATTGGCAGTGGTGACTGGTGGTGGTATTTGTTGTGATCGTTGTAATCATGATTTTACTCTGGGTACTACACTATTCCAGGACGATGAGCGATTTTTTGTTTACCTGATTATATTTTTGAATTTTTGATGCATATATGTTTTGGCTACCGACGACGATAGTGTGCTAATAATACGATCAAGAAGTATGTGCACATTGCTCCCCAATTAAAGCACATCCGTATAAATAAATGTAGGTACATAGAGTCTGATAGTCATGTAGGGTACGTCACCCATTCGTTGTACCTATATCGATTATCTTCGAAATCGTGTATTTACGTAGGTAGATAATATAATAGTTATAATAATAATAATAATAATAATAATAATAATAAGTGTATTGTGCATAGAGATGACAGCTTGCCCTGGGTGGTAATATCAAAGCAAGTCGGCCGAAATTATCATTCTCCAAGCTTTGCTTACATAATATATTATAATATTATTCCTAAGAAATGGCAATACTTTCGATCCCGAAAAATTCCCTGTACCTGCGCGTCATTAGTTGCAGCCAATTCTCATCTAAAACAATCACAATATCTTCATCAACCACTCACTTGGACTGTCGATGTCAAAACAATAAAGTATACGTAATATAAAGATATCTGCGCTACGAAACACAATAATAATTATATGACACCGTTATTGCGTTTGTCAAGGTTTGAGAAAATTCGATTTCGTGCAAAGCGTTGCAGCCCGCGTGTAGTTCGTGCGGATATCGCGCAATGTATATATAGCTGATGCGGTTCCCGTCTGGACACGTACGACGACACAATTGACTTAATCCTACCGAGGATAAATTAGAACTGCGGGCAGGCGAAAAAAAAACCGTCTTAAGGTCTTTTACGTGACCGTTATTTTAATCGGTATTAAAAATGGCAGGGCTCAGCCGAAGGTGGGATGTATTGTGCACACAACATATATTTATATATATATATTATAGACGTATAGCCAGCCACTATTTTACGGCGAACCGCATTCGAGGTCTCACCCTTCGCCGCCACCGCTGACCACTATCACTACATACCACCGAGTTATAAAACACTGAAGCGGCGGTGCGGTTTGTTGAAGGATTATAATATTTTATTATTTTCACTGTCAGTCGATATACCGTCGTAAATAGGCACGGAAAAATGCTATATAATATTATATTATCAAGTAGGCATTACTGCTGGGCTACAGCTCGTTTTGTTTTCTCGTAAAGATATTTATTAGAACATAACGAAAATTATCAGTGAGCTATATATTCACCTTCGCAAGAATGACATTGAGTTTTCCTGCAAGACAAGGCGTAATAATATTATGTTGTTATGGCGTGATCATATTATAAATCGTAATCAATTGCTTAGGATTGATTTTAAAAGCAGAACGTGATAAACATAATTGGTTTGGATAAGTCTGTGGCGGAAAAAAATATGAATACACCATTAGAATACTGTGCATAGTACAAATTATTCCGAGTTTTTAGAAATTAACTAGTGGCGTGGAGTAAAATGGAAACTTAGCTAGTATTTAGGTACTTTGTCCGTAATTGGACAATTAGGGATACTTCCTAGAGAGTTATTTCATTCAATTATATTTTTATTACAAAATGTATTCTATCACAAGATTTGTTGACTTCAATAACTTATTATATTATGATAAGCTAAACGATTTTTTTCAATTTCGTGTGCGAATTCGGTACGCGTCTACCTATGTCTTCGAAATTGAAAAACGTGCGCACTATTAAAATAAAAGTTATTGGCATCGATAAGTGCGATATGAAAACCATTTTTCATTTAAATTAAAGTATGTATAAAGATTTATCTGATTTGGATTTTTTGTTTCATTTTTATACAGGGTGATTCACCAAGCATGCTGACCTCCATTTTAGATTTTGAGCGGCGTGATAAATGTATTAGTTTTACAATGATAGGTGATTTTTTCATTGTTGTGCTTGTTATCAGATTACGGATCAGTTAAATTGCTTCAATATGCAACTTTAAGGGTGGCTTAAAATTGGATCTAGTTAGTAAAAAGTATTCGATACTTTTCTAAAACTAAAAATAAATAAAGAAAAACTGGAATGTTTACCGAATACTAGTAAATTATTGCCAAAATCAATTTCGTTATTTTGTTGTAATTCAAAAATTAATAGCTGTAGAAACTTCAATTTTTCACCAAATATTTAATACAAAGTTCCTAAAATGTTAATTAATTTGTGATTAATAATTATTAATTTCTTCGAATTTTACAATTTATGAAAATTGATAAATTGTCTGAGTATTGTAAGTACTAAATTTAGAAATTAATGAATATTATTACATACATTTTATAATCGATGTAAGACTATTATTAAGGTAATGTATACTAAGTACACAGAATTAAATCACTCAGAAATTACTTAAGTATCTGAAAATATGGTCCTTAAGTATGCTAAAAATGTTCTAAAATCAGAAATCTGAAATAATTTTCATTAATAAAGAATAACTAGGAACTAAGAATATTTTGTGAATCACTCTGTATTTTTTTTATAAGTTGTTCTCTTTTTATATAACAATACACATATTTTTACTTAAACCGAATTAATGTCAAAATATTAGTTTTAATCAAATTAGCATCATAAAGTCCATTGTTTTATTTTATTATAACAATTATTTTAGCTGCAAAAAGTTAATGTTATTATATTATTTTTAATGAATGTTTTTGTAATTTCATAATTTTTCTTTATAACAGTTGTATTTTATTTATAGATGTGCATTATCAAAGCTACTAGGTAGTACTAGTATACCTATTCAGATATTTTACGTGGAATTGTAAACTTATACATGTACACTTTTTCTCTTCATTTTTTTACAGAACAAACTTTTGCACGTTTCATAATGTAATTTATAAAAAAAATTATTTATAATTTTAATTATAATAGTTTTTTTCTTTAATGAAACTGTAGGGATTTATATAATTACTTCTTCATTACATATATATTTATATGATTACTAAACACTGATATAAATAAACTAAATAATAAATTATATACTTATATTACTAGGTAAGCAATCATTTGCGCACTCTACAGATTGTTGTAAGCCTTTTATAAATTTTTGCAGTTGTGTTCCAAGTATAATCTATGGAATTTATTATTTGACAGTTGTCATATTAGTTTTTTGTTATGACAGATCGTGATAGTTGTACCAAAGTTTAGTACTGTTGTGTGGTAATAATCATATAATATAACCAAACTCTGGAACACTAAAGTTTTTGTATTAGTACTAAAATATTCAATCAATTTAATAATTTACGTGGCGTGGTGTGGCGCTGTCTCTTAACTCAGTTGCGTATGCGCTCTGAGTGAACCGTACCGGTAGCTTCCGGATGGCGGACCATTCGGAATTTTTAGCAACAAATCCTTACCAGTTACCATACATACAAAAACAAGTGTTCAAACTTATTCGCTCCCTTACAAAACAGTTAATGGCTTAAGTTTAGGGACTTAAGATCAATAATACAAAAATAATAATAATCATTTACAGGTCATATAATTATATTAAATCAGTAGAGATATTCACTAGACTATGTCCTCGTATATACCTAGTCGTATATTAGTTATATTTACTTAAAGACTATATTTATATGATTGTTTTATTAGATAAAATGTTTGTTCTAAATAACATAAGTTGAATATAACCTTTAGGGTGTACGGGACGGTTTTTCATATTTTCTGCAGTTCTCTAAAATTTTAAAATCATATTTTATATTTTAGTTCTTAGCCCCTAGGCACCTTAATTATAATATTTGTCCACTAATATACCGCCGTAACTTATTTAGGGGGAAGGGGGGGGGGGGTTATGGTTTTATATCAACAAAAATGACCACATAGAAAAAAATTCTCACGCTTCATTGACATATCGAATTTTGATAATTCTTTTTTATCTGAAATATGAGAACTTTTTTCTGGTGGGGTGAAAGCCTGTATTTTGATTTTATATTAAATAGTGTTAGGAAAATACATTGGTAAATAACAAATACTATGCGCTATACAAGCATATTCTATCTTCTATACCTAGTTATAGTTTTAAAAATCGGGCTTTGATGAAAACAATTTCTCGTATAATATATTTAAATGATTTTAATGGAAAATAATGTAAGAAACATAATGCTTTATATATCTTAAAAAGTATAAATATTTAATTATATAAGTTTGTTATTTAAGTGTACCTATTTTTGTTACTTCGATAATATTATAATAATATAAATTATGAATCATAATTATTATTTATTAAATACCTTGGTTGGATGTTGGATGATTCTAAATCTTAACACCATAATACTATAGTACTATCTTGTGATATTATGTACTTACTGCATACATAATCCCCAATTCAAAATTACATTATTATGTAATTAAAATAATTATAATTTTCTAACGAAAACTATACCATAATTCTGTTGTTTTTAATTTTTATACGAGATGTATATTCTATTTTACCTACTGTATATTTATTTTTAACACATCCTGTGTTTTATCATACAATTCATTATACATTATACGAACAACTAACAAGCTTCATTTTTCTATATGTGATCGTATTGATTTGTCGAAGGACCAAAGTTCCATATAATATTTTAATATATTATACAATTGGGAAAATTGTAATTATCAAAGTGCGTATTTTAATATCACAATGGATGGATAAGAAAATGTTCACTTTGTGTGATGTAGACAGATGGATAGAAAACAGCGTATGAACTGCAAAAGTTGAATGAAAAATATAGAAAATTGTTTTTGTCAATATGACGGTCTGTGTTGAAGGCTTAGCAAACAAAAGGGACGGTACCGTGACGAACATTATAGGTAAGTATGACCGAAGTCGATTACTTGTCGAGGGTCGACAGTGAAGCCTGGAAGCAATAACACTGGTGGTGGATCCAAGTTTTTGTCTATGATTTTATTTTATTTTTTATATTATTATTGTTATTATTATTCTTTTTGGGGACCACTGTTCGGAATCCGGAATCGATATAATGCAATACATTGAGCCGGCGGCGCTTGCTGCAGGTATTACCAAAGTTTAAAATATTATACCGAGGGTGGAAAATTTGTGTTTTTTGCATTTGTGATTCAATTTTAATCGAGTTTCTAGCACAACTGCTACTAAATTACAGTGTTGTTGTGGCAATCAAACAGTTTTACCGAATTATGTTACTTTATAGTTTATGAGTATATCAGGCACCTATTTACCTACATGTAGGTATAGATATATTACGATAAATTATACGCTTATTATATCCATATTATTACGTGTGTCGAGTTCTCGTAATTTGAATTTTATTATTACATATTATAATAAGCGAAGTGAATTGGAAGGAGAAAAAAATGTTAACTTCAACAGAACATGAGAATATGGACGTCGTGAAAAACTCATATTTTCACAATGTATATTATATAATACATAAGTACTGTTCTCCCCAAACGAATTATTATTAAATATTGCATTTTTACATACTGTGTTCACATTCATATGTAAGTATATTTTTTATTATTATTTTTTTTTTTATTCAAAGCGGAAATTGATAACACCATCCACTCAGCGCAGTGGTGCGATGAAAGCGGTTTAGCAATGTACGACAAATGCCTACAAACCTCGCTAGCATTATATTATATAGGAATAGCATTTTCTTCTGAATAATATAAATGTATAATATATATTGTATATATGTGTGTTATACTTATTTTAGAAAAGGGATGTTACATATTATACTATATCGCACTAAATGTAGTCTACACGTGTATTAAAGCAAGATACAGACGACAAAAAATCGTTCGACAATAGTAGTTAATCTTTTTCTCGTTTTTATTATTACCTGTTTTATTATTATTTTCTTACATGTGTCTCACACACGCTCTTAAATAATTTATGTTCCATCATCATTACTAATGCAGTCACGTCATGATTGTTTGCTTTTTAGTTTCTACACATTTAGTAACTTCACATAATAAATAGTTATAAGGACAAATAAATACAAAAAGAGTAGGTATATAAAAATATATATGATGTAGATATTGAAAAATATAATAGGTAAATCTTAAAAATAATGGCTATTGACGTATTGCATAGATACTTTATGTATCCAGATTCGTTTATGAAATTCCGACAAATTAAATTTTCTAAAATATAGTTTATTTAAAATATACACAAATTGTTGTACTTTGTACATTGTTATTAAACAGTCATATTTATTATAATTTATTATATTTTTACCTTTTAACAATACTTGTTTTGGATATATCAATAAAATAATAGCCAATTATCCATTCATTATCCAAAAAACGATTTGTTAATTAAACGCTGACATGCGAATAAAACAAAAATAAAACTCGGTATTATTTATTGGTATGTCTTAAGAATGTTCCATATCCGCGTTGTGCTTTTTGCTGATTTCCAAAAACTTTATGAGAAATAATTTGCTTACGTGACGTATCAATGTCCTATGACCATTGCGAGTGCGATAATATTATTAGAGTGATGAGTTTAAAAAAAAGTTTTAGAGATGATTGACTCGTTACACTATCTTTTTCCCTAAGTAGCTGTTGGCTCTGATTTATAGCTCGTTGTCAATGTAAAGGAGGGGGAACCATTCTTTGTGAGTGGTTTCTCCTGTTGATTGATAATCCGAATATTGACACATTGACGCGAATTCGATAAGATTCGGTATAATGGTCTTTTCGGGTTTTTCGACACGTAGCTAGACGAAACTATAGATGGGCCTGTATAACCGAATGGTGAATAGTTTTAAGTTTTAAAGACGTATAGTTTCACAAAAGAAACTTTTCTATGGTTATTACTTATTATGTAATACTTTAATCATATAATGTTTTACCGTTATGAGGCATAATGCATATTGTGTTGTCAAAACAAATAAAGAATTTTAATATTTACTTTTTATTTTATGCAATTTGTAGGTAATAAATTTATTTTTTTAGATATTGTTGAAATATTATTATGAAATGTGGACAATAGTTGTGTATGATTAAAAGAACATACTAAAAGTTTATGTTTTCTTTTATTGATATATTATATTTGTTTTAAAAATATTGAAAATATTGTTAATCTATTCCTATTATATTTCGTTATAATATTTTGTTTTTATCATGATACTAGTAGATGGTTGTTACTCGATACTCAGCTGTGTTAATTATTATTATACCCACACTTTTAAACTATCAAATGGATAGTATTTATTTTAAACATATACATGAATCAAAATCAAACTTCTCATAACCTATTAAATATTTTCTACAGTTTCCTTCTTTTTAAACAAATGTATCTTTAAAAATCTATTATAAAGAAAATGTGTAGTTTAAATATTATATTAACTCAGAAAAAAATATTTAAATGTATAATAAAGTACTACACAGTTTAAATAAATTAAAAGTTACTAAGATTGTTTTCCACCAAATATTTAAAAAAAAAACGTGCATAGAATGTTGTAATCCAAATTTTAATAAATAAATATATTTTTATAGTTCATATTATTGCAATTATAAATATTATAATACCTATTTATTTTAAATACTTAAATATAAAGCAAATAGTTTAATATACTATATAGGCACCACAAAATAATTTACTTTTACGGTGTTTGCCATAAACATTTGATCAAAGATTCGCACTTTTGTTTACTTTAACTTTCAATTGAAATGTCAGTGTAATTGCGGTCACTTAGTTTGCACAGAGTAAACATAAATATACAACTTGGTAAATGTAAGTATATTAGTTTTGGATCTCTGGCAGTCTGGCCTACAAATGTTCGAATTTTATATCATCGATGGGGTGTATTCTATAGATAAATAACTTATGTCGTGTAATTTTATATGATTTTATTGCATTTTTAATTACGCGTACGAGTAATTGCAACTCTGACAAGAAATATAAACTTATCCAACAACAAAATGAGTTAGTTAATTAAAGAGAATATCAGTAACTTCATACCTACTGATAACTTTTACAACAGTCGGTTGTAATCAATATCAATGAACAATGTGTATAAACTATTTATAAGAAATACGGTTCATTAATAATAATTAAATTTAGTATAACATTTTGTATATTTCAGTATCCGTTGTCAAAAAAATTAAAAAATCAAGTAATTTTATAAACAAATATGATTTACAATCGATGTTACATAGAAAAAAAAATATATATTGTATCACTCGTTATATAGTATTGTCTATAATCTATATACCGGTACATGTATACTAAAAAATTGTGGATGGATAAAATATTATATTGACTATTAGTGGGTAGTTGCTGTAATAATTATAACCAACTGTATAGGTTTTAGGAAATAACATAGGTTTATTAAACTACATTAGTATTCAACAAGTCTAATAGTTAATTAAGCGATAATTAGTTAACCGCAGTGATTGACTATCATAAAATTAAATAAATGTACTAGTTCAGTTTTATTTAAATTCCAATGCAATTTAAGTTAGATTATAAGTTAGTAATGCATTACTTTTTGTCGTGTGTATGTGAATATGTAATATTAAAGTTTACACATAATAAAATATAAAAATCGGAACATTCTAATAACTGGAATTGAAGAGGAATATAAAAGGAAATAAACATTTTTTTTTCAAAATTGTTTTAATTTTCTATTTATAAATTAAATCATCAAGGTTTTAGCGCTTTTTTTTTAAGTTGTATATTTATTTTAGAATTGTTCTGTATTTCAGCGTGAACTTAACGTTATAAACCTGTCTATCCGACCGCTAAGAGCAATTCAAACTTTATGAAAATATTCTAAAAGTTACATTCTTTATTTCAGTATACAGTTTATGTTTGAAAAGTTTCCAGTTGGCCTGCTGTGAAAAATCTAACGTTAGTGTACTCGCATTACGGAAAATAATATTGAATCTCTTGCAGAATGTGGACGGCATTTGAATGACGTATACAAATATATCAAAGCCTCTATTATATACATATCGTGTTTGCACGTACCTGTTTATACTTCCAAATACGCCATTGACGGATTTTATCGAGATTCATTTTTTCTCTGACATCTGAGTATCATCATTCTGTATTTCTACAATAATGATTATTATGGCACCGTGTAAAGTTTTATTACTATTACAACTAGATATCACATTATACAGGTATAGAAATACTACTATAATACAGGGTGATTTATTTAAATATCCATATAAAATTATTAACACTCATTATTTTGAATATTATATTTACTTATTTGTAAATATTTTTTACATTATTTGATGTTATCGCAAAACGAAATGTTGAAAAAACAATTATATTTTTGTTATTTTTAATCATTGTAATTTTTAAAGATTTTTTACTTCTTTGAATGATAACATATATTTTTTACTTTAAATTCTAAAATAGGCTATTTTTTAGGGCACTTGATATTTTTAAATCAAATTTCAAACGAGTAGATGAATAATTACGTAGAAGTTTTAATGAGTACCTACAGTAAAGTGAACAAGGATACCCCACAAATATTGATACACTACTACGAAAATTTAATTTTTTTCAAAAACATTGTTTTGCAAATGACATCTAATTATGTAAAGATTAAAACTTTTCGAAATAATAATGAGTGTAGACGCTTAAATGGAACACCTTATTATAGCCACCTAAATTGTATTTAACTCAGTACAGAGTTCAGGGTTTGAAAAGTTTCCAGTTGGAAAAAAATCCAATGTTATTAGATAGTATAACTATATTCGTCTTGCGAACAATACCAAATCTGCACTTGCAAAATGTGGACGGAATTCTAATGATGTACATAAAATTATACAAATGCCTAGACTAAAATATTTATGTTATAAAAGTGCTTGAACAATATTGAACGTACCTATTTTTTTATACTTTCAAACACGCCGTTGTACGATTTTATCGAGAGAATTTTATTACTTTCTGTCGTTTGCAGTTAAATTATTGTATCAAATATTTCACCTGGTGGTTCGCGGATTGAAAGATGAAAAAATATGTTTCATTCTGTTCTTTTATGTATTATCGGAGGTGTTTGAAAGTTGACTTTATAGTCAACTATTTACGACTTCCTAGCTCTAGGAACCATAAACTGTCTATATAGCTGCGCCAATGTTAAACGAAACGCATTTGATACCTCTATTATTGTTGACAACAATTTTTAGTGTCAAAATATTTTTTAATTTATTTAATTTTTTTGTATAGTATTAGTAATAAATTGTAAAATATTCACTAAATAATTTGCAGTACAAAAATAGGTTTTCAATTGAAAAACAGTAGTGTCAATGTGTATCTTATTATAAGACACTCCAAACTTAATACACAATTTCAGGAATTTAAAAATGTTGTTATTAAGTTTATTTCATAATTACAAAAATTAATTTTCAAACAACTGCATCATTGAGGAAAAAAAGAGGGGGGAGTAAGTCTTTTGAATCCCTTATAAATTATTACTTATTTATTTAGGAATATAAAATAGAATGTAGTTAATATTATTTTCTTTTTTTTTGTGATTTATTCTGATATAACTATTTACAATTTTTATACCAGTTTTTTTAATCTGATAAGTGCTATTTTAAATTATGTTTTTAATGATAAAAGTGCATGCTAAGATTTCAGCCTCAACCCAAAACTGTAAGTGCGCTATTGCTTAAATTATATTCAATACTTATGTAAATCGATGTTTTTTATATTTGTTTAGCTATGTACAAGAAAAACTACTATCACTGATAGGAAATCTCTCAAAACTGATAAATATTCAACAGATATATTACCTAAAATTATTTTTTTGTGGGTTCGAGAATTTAATCCAACTATGCAACTGTCTAAAAAGTCATTTAAAGTCAACGCAGAAATTAGTTGGACTCCTAAATTGCTTTTTCATGACATTGGTATACATAATGTAAAGCTAAGAATTGTATTATAGCACCTATATATTTTGACCCTCATTAAATGCTCGGCGTTTTAATTAAAAAGAAAAAATAGTTGCCACACTGCAAGTTGTATTTGCGTTTACATTCTAGCAATAATTTTCTCGGAAAATACTCGTTTAGAAATATTTTGAAATATGTTCGATCGTACACGTGTTAATATATATATAATATATATATATATAAACGTATAATAAGAACGAAGCGAACACAACGATCATCAACTTTTATGGCGGCTTTCGGCATTAAAAACGTCAAGGGATATCGTTGGCAACAGTGGCGGTGGTCTAGTATCTTTTTTCATATTAGGGTTTATTGGGCCTTTTATATATACGACGTAAATATGTTGTCTCGTTATATTCCCTGTAGGGATTGGGTATTGGTGTTTTCCCGCGTCTGTTCCTCGCCATCGTCGACGTAATAATAACATTCCGCGTATATATTATAATAATAACAATATTTATATGTATATATATATACACATATGCACGGATATAGGATAGTGTAGTCATACATACATATATATATATTACATACATATACGAGAACGGTATATACTATACGCGTATTTCACGATAAATTTATACTGTACCTATTATACGAATAATAATATTGTAAATATTATCATGTGTGTGTTTGTGTGTTGTGAGTGTGTGTATTTCATATGAGCACACACATACCTATCCAATTATTCAGGGCGTACCGAGTCTGTTGCAGCTGCAGAGTACATAATATATTAGGTGTATATAATATAAACGTAGGCTGTACTATACTTGCGGTGCTGTGCGTGCAGTACCTATATCATATTATCATAATAATAATAATATAAGTCGATCTAGTCTCGTGTTGAAATCCGAGTCTATTATTTTGTTCGTGTTAATTATACAGTAATATTATATTTTCGTTAACGTGATGAGTCTTCGTGGGTCGGCACTTATTGCCACTCGACCGGGACTGCCAGGCTGTACGGGATGGCGAGCGTCTAATCTGCGCTAGTATTATTAAGATGACATGGTGGAGTACCTGCTCCAAGTGTTCTCAGTTACTTTATCAGGTATACAGAGTGAGTGTGCTGGCACGTCGTGTAATGCGATTTTTTCTAAGCGGTATATAAGAATGAAACGGTCATTCGTGGACGTGCGAACGCAAAGCTGTAAATACGTCGTGTTTCAGCGTGATTGTAGCCGTCAGTAATAACTGCTTTTAAATAAAGTTTTCTAAAGTTTTCACTAATGTTGCACATCATATATTAAACCTAAATAATTATTTAACACTTTAGTAGTTAAAATCAGTTTAAAAAAAATGTAAGATGATTGTTTTTGTGTTTGTAACGTAAAAATAGTCTGAATAGCCAATCCTCACATTCAAATATTAGTTTCTGGTAAATATTTAAATAGTTATGTAAGTTTCAAACTATAACAGTGACTGCAAGTGGGATGATAGAGAAATAAACACATAGTTTAGGTGGGTGGGTTTGTTTATATGTGTGAGGGAAAACGGTGAAAATACCTGCATTTAATAATACCTATCTAAAATAAGCAGATTTTCGTTGTCGGTATCTTTTTTTTTGGTTGGTTACCACGCGTGTTTGTTTCTCTAGAGTCTTGATGATGTAATATATTACTACAGGCACACGGAATGGACAGTAAAAACCGACCGTTTTTCCCTTTTTATGTTTTTTTATAATCCATAAATTCACAAAATGTTTGTCGCATAAAACGAGTAATAAAATTGTATAGCTGTTCAAATAATGTTATATTTCGCGCTGCAAAGTGCTAAACTTTTAAGGTACCAATAGTTGGACATAAAAATAGCATTTATGTTACAAATGAAAGTATAAAATCCTACAGACATACGTACACTCGTTAAAAGTAACATGTCGACTGTTCAAATTTTATGGAATTATATATAATATGTAAGTACATTTAATCTACTCGAATACGGAAGGTAAAATAAAGAATTAAAATGATTATTTTTAAGTTTGATATTAAATTATAATAATTAATATAAAACTCGTGTATATTAAAAAATAAAAATATATTTTGTATTCATCGAACAATTTGATTTCGTAAGATGTATATAGATTATAGATACTATATAATTCCTTTTTAGATATTATATTATATTATATTATGTTATTATATATTTAATATTTACAATTTCATACATATTGCATAGAATGTATTAATCGTACTCACTTATACTTAGACGTGTATATGTATGTAAACCCTATATAATTGAAAATATGTTTAAATATGTTAATCGGAATGAGAGACAAACAAGAAATTCATCAGAATATAACTTTGGAAAAATGTTCAAAAGACAACAGTTATTTTGATTTGTGTAATTTTTGGATACATTTTTTGTAAACAATAAAATCATACAAGTTATTCATAATTATTATTTGAATTATGTAGCAACCATATGGTTTTAAATTCAACTCTAATACATATCGGTGCAAGGAACTATTAGGATTGACCAAAGTCTACCATATAATACCAACTAAAGGGTGTATACATATATTATGTGTATAGGTGTCTAATTGCACCTTCCTCGGATTATAAAATAATAACGAAGGACGATTATAATACGCTACAATAATGTACTTTAACGAGAGCGGCGGAGGCAGCGGAAGAGTGACCCTCATCGCGTGGAAGCGATAATAATAATATCGAGATTAACCGTCCGAGAGTTGGTTTAAAAATAAAATTAATTAACGTCGCCGGCAAGTTTGTGTGACGGGATAACTTAAAAAAAAAAAAATATTTTCATCCCGGTTGCAATAAGTCGCTTGCTCACGCAGACGATGCCCGTCGGTCGGAAAACTATGATCACGAGAGGGGAAGGGGTGGGGCGGCGGCGACGACGACGACGAGCGAGACGGTTTTTAGATTCAAAAACTGTTAGCCGCCGCCACTGCATCGGCAACATGATGGATGAACGCTATAAATCAACGGGCCGATACAAAAGGAGAAGGCGCGTGCGCACTGCACTGCAGACACCGTGCGTATATATATAGTCGGACGCCTGCTGCTGCTGCTGCTGTTGCCATCGTTCCACATCTCCTCTTCGGTTCTGGAGTCCGTCTAGTCGTCCCCATCCCCCTCATCCATCCCCCCCCACGCAGCTGTTACCCCTCGCGGCATATAGACACTTCTGTACATACCCGCGGCCCACCACTAATCGTTTGGCCACCAATCCACATCGGAGATTCGCGTGGCCTCCGTAATCGTTGTCCGGCTAATTTATTAATTTTCTACTACCAACCGCCGACCATTAATTATCGCATATACGCATATTATATTCTTGGGATAAATCGCACGACCCCGGGCCCCGCAGCTCACAACCACACCCGTTCGTAGGTTTTTTGAAGAACCACCCGGAAAGGATACATGGTTAAGACCACGCGAACGTATTATAAGGGTCAACAAGTGATTATGCCAAATGACCATTATACATACGCGTAGTATTACAACACACTCACACAAGTACACGAAAATATAGAATATATATATATGTCTACACGTGGTTGTGTATAAGGGTATGTGTGCACAATGGTTAGGGCGAATAAAATACGAGTTATCGTTAGCGTATGCATTATAAATCGATTATTTAATAAAATACCAGGAATGTATTTGTGTGTGGATTTATCCGGTCGGTTAAAAACAAAAAAACAAAACGGATATTACATTAATATCATATTATATATTTTTTTGAAATACAACAACGTGGCCAGTGGATACGTGGAGTGCTGTTCGGGTTCGTATAAATGCATTCAGCTCGTCTGTCTTTCAATACCGTAATCTAATTTAATAATTAACGATATTAATCACAAACATCAAAAACATGTAATAAATTAGGTCAATATTTGGTATACCCAGGGATGTTGGCGTGATTATTTTCAGTGCAATTATTTCTGCAGACCTTGGAATTAACTCATCGTTCATTCATTTTAAGTTCAAAATGTATGAAAAAACCGAATCAACTTATTTTAAATTTTTATTATAGCTTATATTTTTAAAAACTCAAATTTATTCTAAAAATTAATTTGCGCTCTAAGTTCATATTATGTTTTAATAAGAATTTAGGATTAGAACAATTTACATAAAATTCCAACAATTCGTGATAAAGAGTTGGGTTGCTTAGAGTTGATAATTAATACAAAATTAATACTAAATAGTAAAATATGAAAACTCTGACATTTCAAATATGAAATGATTATAAGTTATAACTAATTATTATAATACAATATAAAACAAAACCCCCTTTTTTGTATGTAAGCGCATAACTCAAAAAGTACCCAGCGGATTTTAGTACAGTTTTCACTAATCAATAGGTCTAGATTCAGGGAAGATTTTAATATACAATTTATTCGCATAACTTGATTAATAAAATTAAAAAAATTATTTGTGAAAAAATTACAAATAATTTTTTTTTTTACAAATTAGTTCTAAAGGTAGGTTTTCCTTTACCTTTATTTCATAACTTAGGTCCACCAAAATTATGCGAGATTACAAATAAAATCTTTAAAAAACTGTCTGCTTGAGTGTATAATCCTTACTGGCTGTGGAGTGGGGGAAATGGTCTTGATTCCAAGAATACCAACGATACCAACCAATTTGTTATTCCAGTTCAAACGGCTGAAATTTCCCGTGAAATTAAGCTTTGCAATGACTATTAATAAGACACAAGGTCAAACATTAAACGTTGCAGGCTTAGACTTAACTGTCCAGTGTTTTTCCCATGGTCAATAGTACATAGCTCTGTTACATGCAAACAAAATCTATTTGTACTTTCCTCAGAAGGCGAGACACTTAAAGTGGTGTATCCAGAAATATTTAATGCTTAAGACAAATTGATATAATTGACAAAATAAAAATCATACATCATAACGAAACAAATATATTCCACACTTATATATAAAATTATACTAAAAAAAATAATCAAATTAAATATCTGATATAATTCATATCAAAGTTTTCATATATTTCTAAACATATAATAAAAATGTACTGAAATCCTGAAATCTAGCAATAGCAAAGCATTGCCGGGTCAGCTAGTAATAATATAAGGTTGCAATATAAAATAATTTCAAATTTTAATACCTGATTTTTGTTTCCTTACTATATTGAGTATTTTTTTTTATAAAAATTAAAGTGGTATACATATAAATGTACATACTATGTATTATAGTATTACATAGTGCACACTTATAACACACAGAATACATAATATTTTTATTCGAAGTAAGAGAAAGCAACAGTTAATTTTAAATATTATATCCATATTTATTAATTATTTTAACCATTATTTTTTAATGTCAAACTTTAAATATTTTATTACAATTAACATTAGTGGTGAATTTGTACCGACATGATAATTAAAGTCCTCTGAGTTTAGCACTTTATCTTTTGGTTTTTTTTTAGATTATTAGTTAAAATTTCAGAAACTCGTAGTAACCTTTTTAGTTTAGTAATAAGATAAATTCAATTTTCTGTATTTTGTTAAATCATAAGCATTTCTCAAGAATATGTGCATGTATTGGAAAGTAAATAAATTATTTGATATTATTGGACATTAGGCAATCGAAAACAGTATAACAGCAAAGGAAGATAACAATTAATTTATAAGGGATATAAATTAAATTAGAAAGTTTGTTAAAGCATAGCGTGCTGTCAATACTTTGATCTGAGAGAGGTGATGGTATTTGAGTAGAGGGGGGCATACAATATAACAGGGTATGGAGACATTTTTGTATTAGGTTTTAGCTTGGTTGGGAGTTAACAAAATTATTATTATTTGCATTATTTATTTTGGAACCATAGGAATTTTGTTTATTTGTAGAAATATTGTAATACCGATGACGTTGGAGTTCCTTGTGAACTTCATAAATGTTGTAGTTCACACCACTTGTAACCATTTCTGAGTGTACGTTGGGCAAGTGATTCGATTGTTTTACTGCAATCAGTGGTTAATGAGCTCGTCAATCTCTCGATAGCAGTAGTTTCTTGAGAAAATTGAGATGTTGAACTATGTTCTTACTTTTCTGGAGTCATTCTAAACTTTAATTTGGGTATGAAGGAAAGACAGCATGTGAAATTATATCCTTATTTGTTTCTATTGGTTCTAGGTCAACTGGAATTTGTTTTCTGTCACTTTAAAAACGTTAGTAACTAAAGGGACTGATAACTGCACATTGTCAGCGATGGAAGTATCGATTTTCATTGAAGGTGTTGACAAGTGAAAGGTTAAATATTATATAAGTATACCAAAAAAAGTGAACATCACATTTTAATATACTATGAACAACTTGAACGAAACAAGTTAATCTATAGAGAAAATGAAAGAGTTCTTGAACTTAGTTCAATGTTAAACTTTATAGTCTATAGTTTATATTCTAAATTAACTTTCAAATTTCGGTGGTGTATACCTTTAATATACGTATATTATGTACCTTCGCGAAAGTATGATATATGCGTGCATATTTTAATACTATACGTCTATACTTGACTCTGTAACATAACTTATTCTCTAAAATATAAAGGACGCAAATAAGAGGCGGCGGAGAGTGCAATTTAGCGAAAAGACGTAATGCACCAACCCATCACAGTTCTTGAATAAAGAACCTAATTATACACACTCTAGAAGCAGTTAAATCTTAAATGTACGCTCAAGTGTTTCATAAGAAAGGAGTTTAGGTTAATATTTTATAATTATTTATGTACGTGTGCATGTATGTATATACTTTATAAATTATAATATATTTTAAGTAGACAATAGTAAAACATTTTACATTGTTATTGCATATTTTAATACCCACGTATACAGTGGCCTAATTATTTAGGTGATGTTAGGGTGAGATATTTCCCCCCTAAAATGTTACTGCGTTTTAAGCTCCCTAATTATGCTTTCGTTAAATATTGTTACTCAACAAACTTATTATGCTTTTTCTAGAATTCAAATTTTATTGAAAATACTATAGCCTTAGTTCTGATACATACCATTAAAAAGTATAATTTTAAATTATATTAATATTTATATGAGTTGCATTTTCTATAGAAATTGTATTTACATATTTAAAATAATGTTATATTATACGCGTTATATATTATGGTACATGGTTTTCTATGATTGAAAAACTTTTTAATAATATATTGCAGATTTCTATTTTCTAGTAACGAACCAGATACAATAACATTAAATATACACATAATACTTATTATGATATTATTATTATTATATATTAATATATACACAAAAAAAAGGAATAATTGGCATATTGCATTTTACGAGACTGATAAATTGCTAACAATTAGTGTTTATTAATTTATATGTAAAAAACTTGTTTGACCGTAACAAACAGATTTTATTTACATACCTTATATAATCTATTGTATTATTTAAACAGTATACTGTTGTAAATATTTTGTAATTATTAATAATTTAAAAATATTTATAATTATTTAAGTGATTGTGAATTACATGTATTTATTAAAATTATTTTATGATCTTCATTTCATCTACCCAGATAAATTATAAACTGGTTAGGATCTGAGACGAAATATACTTGTCTACCCTTCTACCCTACTTGTCTAGATAAATAAATTATGTTATTTTTAGATTATTTTTCATTAAGATTAATTCATCATGACTTTTAATTTTAATTTTTCAGTGTATCGTTAAATAAAATATATAAGTAGGGATTTTTGTTTTTGTTATCACAGTTAACATTTAAATAATTGCAAGTTGTGATGTATATAGTACTGTAGTAGGCACGTTACCATTTACCATTAATCATTTATACGGTTTGTTATTATTTTGCACGTGACTTTCGTATACTAGACCTGCTTCACATCAAACGCTCCTTGATGACAACACACATACAACGCTTATCAAACGTGACTATATTTTCTGTTCATAACAGGTGTTGAATACGTAAAGCTACTCATGTCTAAATATCGTCAATTTCCGTTTTGATTTAGTTTCGTAAACACCTATTATTTAAACATCCATATAAAAGAGCTACCTATCTACTTATAATGTTTTAGTTATAACAGTTTACTTAGGTTTACAAATAGTAGATAAGGGTTCTGAATAAATATTTGGATAAATACCATAAATCCAAATCACAATATTATGATTATACTTTATACATTTCCCCCGTAAACTTCACAAGTACTTAGTGTTTTGTGCCGGTTTATATGTATAAATATATACAATCATTACTGTAGATGATAAATTTATATTCATTATTATTATTATTATTGCCAGTGTGCGAATGTGCGATTTGTACATTATAATATTGTTTTTCAAGCTGAAATAATAGTTCTCTATTACATAGATGACGGCTAAACGGCCTATTATATTTGTCAAGTCTCCTCCGACGCTCCCACACCCACACACCGTCTATATTTTGGTCTATATTAATTACCTAGCTTCATAGTTTGTTCGTGAATGTGCCTCTAATAGTCCCGTATAGTTAATGTAATAAATAATAAATACAATAAATACTTCTGCATAGAGTAGCGAAACTTATAGGCAATAGCCAACAATATCTGTTTTTTATATTCGTTTATATGTTCAACCGTAGTTCCAAGCTCGGAGCTCCATCTATAACTCCTACGACTCATAGAGACCACATAGTCAAAGTCTATGATTATAATAAAAGTTTATATAAAATAGTCAAAAAATTTATCATTATGTTTGTATACTCAAGTGTAAATTTATATTTAATTTTTATGAGCCTGTGTTGTGTGAAAAGTGTATTCATTAATTTAGGCAAAAATTCTTTCTGGCTAGAATACTGCTTGCTGACTTTATTTGTGAGTAGGCTAAGTTACTGATTTTATATACATATTTTATTACCAATATTATATTGTACCGTTGGTCCAAAGGGGACATATTAATTTATTTTTTTATTTTTCTACAGTAAAAGGTTAACAATAATCATATTATTACATTTATCTGTGAATTCATTTTTACTATATAGTTATAATAATATAGCAACGCATACCAAAAATACAATCGTTCCCATTTTTAATAGATTACAATAGATTTCAGACACAGACGTATATCCTACACCTATATAGTATATATTACGTACCAATACACGCCGAATTATTCACCCATGTAACTCATTAGTATAAGCCTTATATCCAACACTGATTGAGCAGCTTACATCCACTGAACTAAATAGGTATATTATAATTAGTGTAGGCAATGTATTTATTACAGTTTTTACACACACAGATATACCGTTGGTGCGTTTTGATACCCATTGAGTACCACGTAGTGACCGGTGGCGTGGATTAATATTCAAAACTTCCAGCCTCGTACATTTTGATTTAATCTGAATCAGAATGTATTGCAATATAAAACAATACATTGTTGAAATAAAAATGTTTGATTGTGATTTGCGAACCAATAACGATTATTCCGACGAATTTTATAGAGCAAAAATATTATTGTAATACAAATCGAGCTTCGATGATAATAAAAATAGTAATAATACCTTTTTTTTTAACCTGAAATTACTGGTAGTAATTAATAAATTACTTATTAGTTATTTTGTTGGTCGAATAACACCTTAAGAAACTGAAAGAAGACGAAAAATGACAATATTTTGAACGCATGGATTGATACGCACTTTTAAAAAAGCTTCAGTTCGTGAAATGAAACAAAAAAATATAAAGTTAAGTTTTAATAAGCATCGCATGCGAATATTGTTACGTATTGAAATGCATTAGGTTAAAATTTTTAAAACGCATCTGCCATTTTTTGTAGTTTATCAAACGATTAACGTCTCAAGAATTATGAAAACCTGTAAGGGTTTATCATTTTATTTTTAATTGAGTGACATCTAATTGTTATCAAGCCACCAGAACATGGAAAAACAGCATGACTTCATATAAATATTGATCTTAACGATGCTGTTTATGATCCAGCAAACATACCTACACAATATAATAATAATTGTTAAATCGTTTATTCAAATATACGTAAATTATAATATTATATATTATGTAACAGTAATACACGAATAAAAATAAAACAACAATTAAAGAAATATATTTGTTTTTGTATGCATTTTAAATAAAAATAAATATAAAATATCTTTCAAATTATCAGTATAAAAATTCAAATTGTTATCTTCACATCCATCTGAATCTAAATAATTCTATATAAAAGATATAAAAGTATCTTTATCTTATCTAGATATTTTTTTGTTATCTGTGGTCATCAATGATTTTATTAGAAATGTAATTAGTGGTCCCTTTAGAGAAAAGTAAAAACAGATATAGGATGATAAACACCATTCATTATATTTTTAATATAATATTGCTATGCTTATCTCAGTGTTATCTCAGGTAATTTATTAGGAACCTGATATTTTTAACGATTTTAAGATTTTTAAATATTTTTTTTCACCAATTTCTCTACAACCTGACTGCACACAGAGTTCTATACATATATAAATTCTCTTAAATGTAATATTTTAACTCACCGTTGTCTAGCCATGGAGGCGAGCGAAGTGGTACTAATACAAAATAATTCATTTGTATAGATTTTTATTTTATTATATTATTACTGCAAATTGATGGTAATAATTATTATATTTTGTACTTAAATTGAATAACTAATAACTGTTAATTTTGATTTCAGAAGAATGCAATAATTCACTGGGTATGGAGTCTGGCAAAATACTAGATTCAGATATAGTTTCTAGTTCTTCTTATGACTATGGTACTGGACCACAAAGAGGCCGGTGAGTGATAATATTCAATTTCTTACAATATATAAAGCCAATAAATAATTGAACATAAATTAAAGATTGTTATACGTACTATATCTTATACTTATAATATTATTAATCTATTCTATGTAAATTATGACGTCCTACAATTAAATTACATTAGATAAGACCATAACCAACTTATCAATTAATTAATTAAAACTATAAATATACGATATCTATAGTGGATATTGTTATACATACTACACATGATTAAACAATAGTTCTTGTTACGGTTGGTAAATAAAATATTTAGGAGAAAACAAATTCAGAGGTGTAATTAACTATTTTTTCTTACAATAAACAGTCTTGCAAAAAAACTTTTTTGATGTTTACTTTCAGTTTTGTTTTGCATTATATTTATTAAGGTACTTATATAATATGAGTTCAATGCAACTGACAGTAAACTATATATGTAGCATATTTACTTATTATAGATGAATTTTCGTGTAAAAAACAACTGCTATATCATCCAAAATAATTCACACACAATTACGTTGGTACGTCTTAAATTAAACTTAGTTTCATTTTCTCTGTAGTTTACCTATATGGGTATATGTAAATTAGTCGATGTAATTTAATAGTTGACTTTAAATTGTGAAATCAAATTAAATATTCTGAATAACATATTGTTATAACTATCGTTGAAAACGTAAAAAATGAATTTTATTGTATACAATGCACGTATCGCATTAGGTAACGTTCAGAACATTAATTGAATTTCATATATTATATATTTCTTATATATTCGTAGTATAATGTGCAAATATTAATTCAATTGATACTATGTCGTTATATTTTTTTCTCCCAAAACTGTATTACTACAATCTGGTTTGCTTGTGTAGTATAATAATATTTAAATATGCTTCAGAGCATATAAAAAATATGTATTATCTTGTTCTTTCATTGTTCGGTTATACCTAACACATATTTTTTTTAAATACCTCACTAGTTTTTTTATTTGAATGTACCTAAATTATTATATTATTTTAAAAGTCTTAATTGGTTTATTACAAAAACTGGTTCATGATAGATTTAGGGAAATACCACCTATTTTGTAACAGTTATTATATTTATCACCACATTAGCTTATTTTAATACACTCTCTTTCATAATATTTGTTCATTTTATTACATTCCCACCAATGTCTGCGGTGCAAACTGCATGTGACAAGAATTTAAGATTGGGGGGAGGGGGTTATCATAATAAATACAATTATATACTTTCCATGTTGTAAGATGCAAGGGTTAACGATCCTGGCACGTGGTTTGATAAGCGGTGAACACTCGTTATTTCAATAACAACTTTTAAATATATAAGATAAAAGTTATCTGAACATTTTATTTATTTTAATTTAATTTAATTTTTTCATTATATATTATGAAAGTATTTAGCTATAACTATTAACAATAGCTATTTTTTGAATAGTAAGTAACCCATGTTTTTGATATCATGTCTTTTTTAAATAATACATTTTTATTGTTGAAAAAAAATCATTCACTATATTTGAATATGGCGATTTCCTGTTTTTTATTGAAATATTATGCTGCAAAACATTTTGTCTTCGAAAATGTTTATAGTATAAAATATCCAGGGAATATTTATTAAAAATTTGAAACATATATACTCATTGTATTTATATATCGGTAACTATTAATTGTATTTAAAATCAATGTTACACGAGTGATGGTTCAATATTTACACATTAAAATATTTTATTTTATTTGTAACTACCTAGTGTTTCTAAAATTAAATATTAAATTTCATTGTATAAAAATAATTATTTGTACAAATTCAATAAAATCAAAAAAAAACATTTTAGCTAATAATTTTTTTTTAATGAAAATAAAAATATCTCTATTTTCAAACAATATGATTCCATTAATTTTATCAAACGAAAAATTAAATATTTTAATAATGAAAATGAATAAGCATTATTACATCCCCTTAAGCATTTCCTCCCTATAAAAAACATTTTATTCCCTATTTTATAATTATTTCACTATACATGGTTTAATCTTTGTATTAATTGTGTATTTATATTTTCCAAATTAATGTATTATGTAATAATCAATTAATTGATAGACTAATTGGCAATTGCCTTAAAACATTTAAAATTAAACAAAAGTAATATCTTAATAAAATAAAACATTTTGTTATTGATTTACTATATGTGCGACATATTAGTAGGTATGTAAACAAATTACAATATATTGTTCATCATTATCATTGTTAGAAAGCAAAACTAATTTAATCCAATAAATATTTTTAATATTATCAACAGACCTCAATTTATTGTAGAATTCAATGAAAATAAAAGCAAGATTTTAAACTTTACTTAATTTACTTAATTGTTAATATTGAATAGATACCTACAATATACATTGTACATATTCAACTTTATTGATTAATTTTGATTGCATAATCATTTAAAATAAGTTATTATTTATTATTAGTACTATTATCGTTTAATATATGTATTTGAAGTTCAAAAATTGCTTTTTTAAATTGTATTTTCTATTATAGCTAAATATAGAATAATATATTAACATGTAGTACCTATACGATTTCTATATCATTGTTTAGAATTCAAACTAAAAAATCATTCGAAATTAAGCATACTTTCTCAATTAAAATATTTATGCAGATCAGTCAGTGACCACTTGTTTAAAACTTCAACATAATAAAAGATACTATGATGTCAACGGTTTTATAAATTATTCAGATTAATAATTACTGTATGGTATAATTGTAAACGTTGATTGTGCTTAGTGCATACTATAATCAAGATAAACTTGACGAGGAACTGAGGAAGAAATATTGGATTGAATAGTTTATTTATGCGATTAATGACTGTTATGGTTTTTTCAACTCTGTCATAAAATATACCTAATTAATATCATTGACTATAATGATTGACGGCGGGGAGCATTATAAACAAATTACGATTTTTTTAAAAAAGTACTCAGGGTATTTACCACAAATTTTTGAATGAAAATCTAACAAATGATAACTTGAGACTTTTGTTCATAACGATACTACACAATTTTCCTAAAATGTAGGGATACGATTTATCGTTTTCTATCACTTTCAACGCAGATGATGCATACGCAATCAGAAAGAGGTCATTGACGCTCTCCCATTTTTACGTTTCGAAGAAGATATTTCAATTGCTGTCGCGTTATATTTATCAGGATTTATTTTTTCTTCTGATTTTATTTTATATTTTATCTACCTACATCCCCCATACTGAGGTTATAATATGCCACCGCGTTTTTTTTTCAGTCAGCCGAACAAATTTAACTACGTGACCGAAATACATCGGAAATTTTAACGAATTCGGCAGACTGGAAAGATGCCCTGACGTGGGTATACGGCATCGGCAATATAGGTGGTTTCACGGTCGTGTACAATGTGTACATAGATATATTGCATATTCGTCTATCGATGTGCTCACATAATAATAATAATAATAATAAATTCGTTCACGGTATTTTAGTGTATACATGCCTCCATAATATATAATATTATACTCACGCACATGTGGTTTCCGCAAATTACTATCGTCGTTTGTTGCAGTAGCAAATATGATACGTATTTATTGCCAATATGAAAATTAGGACACGAATTTCGATCACAAATACAAAATTTAGTCGTTTGCTCAAATTAATAACATTTGTTCAATGCACAATTTATATTATAAGATAGATAACATAAATAAAGGTAATGTAAGTTGAAGTTTGTTTAGAAATTTTCACGGAATTCCTAAATAAAAAATCGTATTTTGAAACGTTGAAATTGTTTTTGAAAACAACAGATGATTGTAGACTGAACATTGTATACATACTAATTATAATAATCACGGACTAAAGTGTCTTATAAAAGTATAGTGAACTAAGTTAGTATACTTACAAACATATTGTATCAAAAAATTGAAATCGAACAAATAAGATAGATACCTAGTACATAAAATAATCAAATTCAGATATTGATTTTTGGTTGGTTCAAGTTGAAAATGACATTATAGAACAACTGAATAATTGAGTATTATTGTTCGATATAATTATAAAATAATAATGACTTAATTCTTTAATCAACAAATAAGTGTTTAGTTTTAACATTAAATTAATGGTATGTCAGTATATATTTTTGTTGCTAAAATAGAGATTTATAAATTAGAATAAAATTAGAATAATGGAGATTTATAAATGCAGTATGCGTACTAAGCGACATTTAATAAATTTGAAGCTGTCAACAATAAATTTTTTTGGTAATTTTTAGAGTAATAAACAATACTTCAACAATTTGTTTTCTTTAAAAAAAATTAAAAATTATTTGGGATATTCATTTTGTATTTTTTAGACTTTTAGTAGTGAAAAATAAATCACTTTTCAAGACCGGTTTTCTTATTTAAAAATTTTAAAAGCATTTAAATCCCCATCTCGATTACAATAATATCAATTTACAGTTGAAACGAAAATGTAAAAAATAAGATATGTACAACAGAGCTGCAGCAACTTCATATCTATACCTGAAGCTTATGCAATACTCTGGGCTTCGGTGCAGATAACCTCTTTCCTATCATAATTAAGTCTTGCGGACTGGTCGGCGAGGCAATTTTTTTCCACCCATCAAACCCCATCCCCGAAGCTACCCTCAACCGTCCGATGACCTTCGGTCACCACATATGTACCGATTTACACGACAATAATAACATGTACATGTACCGTGTGTACGTGACCGATTTTCCACTCTCTTCAGTACATCCGGGTATCATGAGATATATTATTATACATTCGTATATATCAGTAAATCGGCCGCCTAAACCTTTTCTTTGTTTTACCGTGACCAAACCAACAATATTGTTTGTTTCTTTATGGGATCTACCTTCAGCTTGGGAGCATTATAGTAATATATAATATCTATAATATTACTTACCAAGAAAACTGTCAGCGTAGGCAACGATGATATAACTTAATAAATGTCTCTGATCTGGGATAACGCGTATATCTACTAATAATGTTATATAGATACCACCACCGTCTCGTTTTGAAAAAAAAAACTAACAGTAGAAAATTGTTTTATCATTAGCCACAACAAATATATATCATTTATTCTTAGACTCATCGGTAGAGTTTTTTTTTCGAATTCTAGTCCAGTAAGATGACAATTATAATTTGTCGTAGGGATTTACGATTATCACAACTATGATGGTCCCAACGTGTGCTCAGATTGTAAAACGTCAAATAATAATAATAATAATAATAATAGTATAGTTCGATTACCATGACTTTTTCAGCTTTCTGATTAAATTTGATATTTAAATTCGATTGAATCGTCAATCATTCAATATCTGCAGTGTCCGGCTGAGTAATTCAGTATATATAACAATATATTATTATTTTAAAAATGTAGTAGATTAAATTTCTATTACTATTGTTTTTTGACACAGGTAGAACTTTAATAGGTATTCACCATTAATTAAATGTTGAAACGAGTTACCCGTTGATTTATGACAATAAATTACTGTTCGAATCCAAAACAGCTGATTTTGAGTGGAAAATATGTAATATTGTGTAATATTAACTATTCAGTATTGGTTTAATGGTATATTATAAACACAATAATATTTCATTTTATTCTTATACATTTACTTGCGAAAGCTAGTAGCTCATTAGTCATTGTGATCGAAGAATACTCAACACTGTGCAGAAAGCTGCTTTGTCATACATATTTCACTTCCGACTTTCTGAGGTTCCCGGAAATAATCCAACATCACAAAATTCAGTAGTACCTACCTACTAGTAAACATTAATTACATCATTCAATAATATACAAATTCAACATAATCACTGCAATTGATAAACCCATAAAAACGTTATATTTGATATCGTTCCCATATATACATTTTTTTTAATGCTTAGTGTCTTAGTAATAGTGATAACGCATAAATGTTAAGCATGGACAAGACGTGGTCTTTCTCTCTGTAAACACACTATAGCAGTATAAAAAACAATTTTATTTTAAGCTTAGTAATGTATATATTTTTTAATATTTGTTAAGGATTTTAGAGTTATGGTTATTTGAGCCTACTTTAGATTGCTTCCGTGTTTTCTTTGTTAAGTGCATGTTGGAGTGAGACTAGTGCAATGAAGATTTTTCGTTCTTCGGCGTATTTTTGGAATTTAGTCACAATGTCATTGATCTAAGGATTTCCTTGCACAAAGGGGCAGTTAAATGAGAGGGGCGAAGGGAATATCTCCGCATGACATTTATTTTCAATATTTATATTTTATAATAATATTATACTATATTAAATTATATAAAGGATATTTTTATAAAGAAAATAATGTGAATAATATTTTTTTATAATCTGAAAAATATGAATATTTATTCACAATTGTTGAAATTAATAAATGCATAATAAATTCTCTTTTTTGTTATAAAAACAATCAATTCTGGTAGGGATAAATAATGTACTTAGAAAATGTGCATTAGGTTAAAAGAAAATATCTGTACAAATAAAATCATTATTAAATTAACAGTCCAAACATAAAATATTATTTTTTATGTTTTTTTCTCATTTCTTTTATAGTTAAATCAAAAATATGCTTAAAATGTTAATTTAAAATTGTCATATTTATGAATTGTGTAGTTGGAGTCTGAGTCTATAGAGTCATCACAATCACAGTTAATAAGTCGTATAGAAGCCATGGTGGCTCTATGATAAAAGAAGGTAAACGAATTAAGTTATGAAGAGAAGTTAATTTTTTAAGAATATTTGTATTTAAAGTTGTGCTCAACAATCTATTTGTCGTCACCCGAGGCTTCTATTTTCATACTCTTCTTACGCCCCATCCGGGATTCCAAATAAAATATTATGTGCAAAATTGGGTGGCAGTTGGTCAAAAAATTTGAAATTGCATATTATGCGTCATTTAGATATAATTCAACTAATATTATTTGTATTCGTTAACTATCTATTCAGTTTTGCTTTAGTTTCTCAATTGTGTTTTTGTTAAAATCGATTTTTTTTAATCGGCATTTTTTTAGTATAACTTCAACCTAACCCCGCAGGGGTACTCTTGATAGAGTAACGGGCCTAACGAACCCGAGGACCCTAGTTACATATGGGCTATCCATTAATGGAGGTTTCTCGTAAGGCTAAACATTCTACAGTGACGAAAACCAGGTTATAAGACAACCAAATAGACGTCTCAGATGAAAAATGTGGAGCTCAAGGATTTTACGATTGGAACTAGGAATGTGCGAACGTTATATATGTCTAGATATTTGAGGATAGAAACGATATTGGAACTTGAACGATATCTGCTGAACATTATTGTGATTCAAGAATTGAGATGGCCGGGAAAAGGAAGCTTAAAATCTGGGAATTGGACTTTATTTCATAAGGGAGTACTGGACACCAACTGGATTTTGGTTTCATTGTGAATGACAAGATATTACCGAGAGTCAAGAAGTTTAAGGCAGTGAATGACAGGATTAGCTTTATTGAACTGGAATGCCAATGGTTTAAAGTGGTATTAATTAACGGGCATGCTCCAACTAAAGACAGAGAGGAGGATGTCAAGAATATATTCTACGAAAACTTGGATAATGTGTGTGACTTGAAACCGACCAGCAAAGTGAAAATCCTTCTGCGGGATTTTAATGCAAAAATAGGACAGGATATTATATACAGACCAAGTGGAATACATGGACTACATAGGCTCTCAAATGATAAT
This sequence comes from Myzus persicae, assembly GCF_001856785.1. Taxonomy (NCBI): domain Eukaryota; kingdom Metazoa; phylum Arthropoda; class Insecta; order Hemiptera; family Aphididae; genus Myzus; species Myzus persicae. The sequence continues at coordinate 111,448 of NW_019103520.1, forward strand.
TGCACAAGATTAGTGAATTTTTCTAAAACTAGAAATGTGGTAGTAAGTAGCATCACACTCCTACATAAAGATATACACAAACAAACTAGAGTTTCGCCATCAGAACAAATAAAGAACTGAAAGACCACGTTATAGTTGATAGACGGATCAAGAGATACATCGTGGATGTTTAGAGCTTGAGAGGTAGCAGCGCAATGTCAAACCATTTTATTGTAAGAGCAAAAATCAACATACGTTTGTCAGTGGAATGGCGAAAGAAGGCCGTCACTATCAAAACGTTCAACACATATGGTCTGAAAAATCAAAAGATCAAAATACAGTACGATAATAAATTAAAAGAAACCTTTCTTTTAATGGAGGAAACGAATAGAGTAGATGATTTGTGGAATGAGATTGAAAACTCAGTCAAAACGGTGGCCACAGAAGTCCTAGGATTTGAAGAAAAAAGCACAACTAAAAAATTGTTTAATGAACAATGTAAAACAACAGGAAGTTAGGAAACGATCTTAGATTAGAGTATCGGACACATGACTTCCATACCGCTGAAAAATACCGTTCAACGTACATCGGAGATATAGCAGTTATTCATAGATTCGATACACACAAGTACACGTCAACCAAGGAATATAATTTCCTATATTTAATACGTATTTTTATATAATAAACTACGCAATAGTACCTACACACAGTACAAGACGTAAATCGCATAAAATAAAAAACTCTGGGACTCAGGACGTAATTATAGGACGTATACTCACGTACGGGGTGTGTTTTGTGACGTGCGCTATTATACATCGTCCCGACAAAAAAAACAACAACAACAAAACGCATACACTTAAATATGTATGTATTTATATTTTTTTATTTACCTGTCAACGCCGACTAGCGTGGCGGTGAGGTGGCGTCCGTAATGTGAAAAATTGTTGTACTTAATAATATTATTATTATACATACTATCCCGTTCGCGCGGGCGCGTTTGCGTTTTATGTGCGCGTCGACCCGTTATTATGATTTTTTAATCAACGAAAACCCACCGGTTAAAAACGGTCGACAAATTAAGCTCGTATAATATAAAGTTCAACAGGGGTCGCCGCCGCGCAGCTAGTGTTTCTCTTTTTATCGTCGTATTTGTTTTATTTCAACGAAAAAAAAAAAATTAAAAATAAACCGTCATCGTGTCAGACGCCGAGCGTAGATATTATAAATTATAATATTGTTATTATTATAGCGTCGCGTATCTCCGATGATCGATCACTACAGGAATACGTCACGTCTTGTATTATAGGAACTCAAAAACGTCACACTACGCGTCAGGCGTGCAGCCGTGTATCCGTGTTGGCACAATATTAATATTTTATTCAGCTGTTGACTGCACAGAACTATATGATATATGATAACCATAATATAATAACGATAGTAATCAACTTCACAGCTCACAGAGTTGTAAAAAAAAAAAATGGAAAAAATATAAAAAAATTTAACGTAATAGGTGGTTGTAAGTACATTGCACATAGTTTACTATATAATATGCAGATGAACAGAAATGCTAGGTATATCACGAATATCTGACGTTCTTAAATAATTAATTATTGTTAATGTAAAACTATTACAGATTTCTGAATCCTGATGAAGTAATTATTTATTATAATATCACATATTATTTCTAGGTTCTGAACGAAGCTGGGAAACTATTTGTTTTACAGTTATGTATATTTTTTGATAACTTAAGGTTTATTTTTTTCTGTTGCAACAGAGTTTTTTTGGACAGAATAAGAAGTAGTTCCAGTTTCATGTAGGAACATTACAGATTGAGTTTTGCTGCAATCTAGCTGATTATTCAAAGTGATTATTTTTTGTATCTTCGGTAGATTCTTCAAACGGATTGATATAATAATTTCCGAAAAATGATGAAACTACACGTGTGAAATTCTTCCTCCCGATGTCTCCAAATCTTCAGCAATAATTTACTAATAATTTGCAAAAATTTGAAACTAAGTTTGTAGAATTTGCAAGTTTGCAACTGCTTATTTTATCTTTGTTCGTGTACTAAATTCAAGAATCTTACCCCTTCCACATGGTTTCCAATGAACTCCAAACTTTAATATATTTTTTAAATAATTTCAAACAAGTTTTTAGAATGTGCAAATTCTTATTTTAAAAACATTTTTTTTAGTTTTGTGACCAACTTAACGCAGTCTACATAATAATATGTTGTCCGAACACCTCAAATTCGCCAATATTTTTTATTTAGACAGTTGACGGTTCGACTTGATGAGTGCACAACGAGCTTCAGAGCTTACTTTACGGATATTTTTTTTCTTAACTCCGTCGTTGTTGTATGTAGTTTGTCAAACTTTTCAGGTCACATACTCTCGTAGTATAATTCAAGGGGAATTTCGATATAAAAACGGTCTGGAAATCGCCAAAAAAATGGTTGTACGTGGGCGTTATATTCTGTACTGGCATATTCCGTGAAATAGACGTATTCGGAGAGGTGGGTGGTCGCAAAAGTCCGGTCGCGTTGAGAATAAATAAAACGCGTTCGGACGGTTCTTTCGAATATTCCGTTATTCGTATATAACTGACGAGACGGCCGATGGTTTAATATGAAATATACGCATTATATGCCTTTGTACCTATGTGTCGACGCATATTACGATCTGCGCCTTTCGTGCAGCCCATATTATATTGTGCTCAAATGCTTAATGCACGCATAATTCCATATTTTGAAGGATACAGGGGCTAATATGGCTATTACTTATGCAGACACACGCTTTATCATTCGACCGCCATGCTGATAAAAAAAAAATCAAGCTCATTTTGTGGATCATATATGGTTGATGTACCCACAACTTCTCTGAATACCTGTAATATTTCAGTTACTATTTTGAAAAACGTTAGATATTTAGGAATTCAGAAAGTATAAATCAATCTACATTATTGTCAAAGCAGTTTTTTTATTAAAAATATTTTAACTATTGAATTTCTGCCTGGTTATTGTTTTTCTATTACAATGCTTCTAAAGCTAAATATATAGTTTGTAACTTCATTTCTAAATTATTATTGTTGTTTTAATAAATCATCCTAGTACATGAAAATAATAGAAATGCTTGATCCTTGCAAGTACAATTGTAATGGCTGATAACACTAAACAAATTAATTTGATATTATATTTATATTTGTATGACGAATGTTAATTTATATTATGTTTCATAGTTTCATACCTATACATAAAATTATTGATTACACGTAGGTAGGTACAGGATAGTATATTAGTATTAATTATTAAGCACGGTTTTTCAAATTTGTATCAATGTCGTATATGTGATGTATATAATTCGTTAGTAATTAAAATTTTAATTACTAACGAATTATATATATATATCACATATACGATTTTGTTACAGATTTTAAAAACATATTACGTTCATTGAAAATGTAAAATTGTTTGATTTGATTATAATAAAAATCAGCATTGTAAAAAAAATAAAGCCCGTAGTAACTGAACATAATCGAACTTGAAACCTTAATATTTTTGCTTTTTTTTTGTTTCAAGCACTATAGTTCATTTGCATTGAAGTAAATGAGTTTGTATATTATGATAGTGCAACAGTCTTGTTTCGAGCTCTTCGATGCATATTTATTATTTATTATTTAATTTATTTTTCATTGGGATTTGGATTATCCAATGATCACTCGAGAGTTGGGCTTAAAGACTGATATTTACAATATTTACATTTTAAAATGTCGTGAACTACTTATCTTGCTTTACATGTCTACAAGTATAACCATTCTACAAAAAGTATTCCTATAACAACGTTTCTAAACCCGATTTTGTTAGCATAATACGTATTACTGTATTAATCAAATTGAATGACTGTTTTACTAAACTGCATGGTATTTTGAAAATATAGTAAAAATTTCGTATAATCAGTTAATTGAAACCAATAAAAATTTAACTGTTTTTTATCAGATTTTTTTTCAAATTCTTACCTAATTTTTAGAATTTTTTTTTAAATAGTTCCTGTAACATTGTTATATTGTATTTATTATTTATGATCCTTAACGCTTAATTACAAATAATTATAATCAACATAAAAAATAATGTTTGACATTTTACGGTAATCATTTTTATAAATAAATTAAGTACCAAAATACCATAGTTTGAGTTTTTTTTTGCTTTGTGAAATAATTAACACAAAATAAATTATTATCATGCATGTAAAAATTAATTTAAATTAATTTCCAATTGTGAGATCAAATACAAAAAAAATATACATTTAAAAATTTAAAATTAATGCTTTATCTATAATCTCTTTAAAAAATAATTTCAACTAACTTGAAAGAGATTTTAATGTACATATATACTACAGGTACCCATTTAATAATTATTATTATTAATAAACAATATATATAGTACAAAACTGATTTTTTTCATGATTAAGTTAATAACATCATAAAGAATGAATGTTGTCTTGATTTTTATTTCTTTTTATATTATGTCATTTTTTTCATTTTGTTTTTATCATATTTCTTCAACAATCGCCATAAATGCCCAGACTTTTTCGCTTGGGTTGTAAATTCAAAGTAGTTTTACATTAACTTTGTTGTCATTTTCATACTTTTTTTAAAAGGTATATTATTTAATTTAATTTCGTATTTTCGCTTCTAAAGATGCTTTGATTTCTATTTTTATGTTCTGAACACAGACATATTTTTATATTCACCAATATAAAAAATAATTCACAAAATTAAACAAATAATAATAAAAAAGTATAATATACTTATTTTGTGTTCTGGAAAAATCGTTTACAATAATGTACATCACATTGACTTTCATTACAGAAACCAAGGAATAAATTCAACAAATTATCATAAAAGTGACATTATAATCGTACATAGTTTAACTAAGGATAATAATGATTAGAATAAGTGTGTGCTATGTAAGTTATAATATTATAACAAAAGCTGACCACGAAAAAAATGTATGGTTGCATTTAACTGCTCCATTGGGGATGAGTTCTAAACAAAACACACATCTTGTAACTTACTACAACATAATTTCGAATAATCGCATTATTATTTTAGTTTGATCAATATTTTATAACATGATATATAGCTAAGACCCATGGACGTCTTATTTTGAATGAATAATAAAAAAAAATCAGTTGAAATGTTATTCAATACATTCAAACTCATTTAAGTGTTATTATGGTTCTTACTTATACTATTATATGTATTATATAAAAAATAAATAGTGTCATTGAGTGATTAATCGCATGTATATAAAATTATGACAAATAAATCCTTCTGAATTTCTATAAGTGCAATGTGATGACTTGTCTTTGATTTAAATATACTAATGTTTTTTTTATATCACATCGTAGCAGATTGATTTTGTAATGAACATCAAGCTGTTTCACCTACCCAACTATAACTAAATATCGTAATTATTACACAAAACATTAGTGCTATTTTATATATATTGTACAATGTATACGTAGTAGGAGTTCAGGGTGTGAACACCGTCTGGCGGGCGCATACATTATGTACCCACGTTAAGTATAAAACGCCGTGGGAAAATATAATAATAATGTGTAATTATTATTAAAAAAAAAAAATATATATATAAATAATAATAGTAATAATAATAACACGCACGTCAGTCCGAAGAGCCGCGTAACAGAGGCCTTTTGATTTGCACGCCTCGCCGGGAAAACTGCGAATGACAAGCGCTCGACGTGGGTTCACGGAGTGGTAAAAAATAAAAACCACCGTCAAAACGGCGGGCAAAGGGGTATTTCCTTCTCAACCCTCCCCCCAATCCCCACCCACCATCATCATATATCCACACCACATGCACAAACACACGCCCGTAATACGATTTGCCAGCGGATTGAAAAGTAATACGATATTTAATGGAAAACGTGCGTTCGCTGACGAGTGTGTGTATGTGTATTATATTATGACGTGATGTTCGTGTAGAAAGTATAACCTGGTGTTTTAACGGCTGTCAGCAAAATCGTCTCTTAGCAGCACTGGCGGAGGATATCGACGCCAACAGCCGTATTCACGTGTCGTATTCATCTCGTCGGTGACATTATGCCGGCGTATACACGAAAAGACGTGAAATGTCGCGAGTATCGTCTAGCTATATACAATTTATATATATATTATGTGCTAGTCGTTATTATATTATTATTATTATCATCATCCGGTTCACGTGCTTACGACGATATTTCAAACTTTATAAGTACCTACCTCCCTATTGCGGAACAAAAAGTTTTCGGAGTGCACGCGATACTAATACACACTATACGCAGACATCGCCAGTATTATTATTATCATTATTATTATTATTATTATTATTATTATTATTATTATATACAATACCTATATAACAATATTATAGTGTGCTCGCGATGCCTTGTTAAAAATATCGTATACGTCTATGGTATTTATTATGGTCTCGTTGCAGATACGATTGTGCAATATTGTAGAATTTGTAATAAGGGTGGTCGTGATAAAATGACGAGTCTTGCTAACTTTATGGATAAGTCCAATGGTATAGGAAGGGACCTGCAAAAAACCTCTATATGAGACTATATTTGATGAACAATCCTAAATTACCGCTACTACTATTTGAAATTAAAATTTTGAATAACGAAAAATAACCTTTTTATAGTCTAAATAAAATATGTAATTTAAAAATGTGTTACATTAAGCTCCTGGAAAGTTCCTTTCCATCAAAACACGTGATATACATAGTTTTAAAAACGTATCAATGTATCATTGTAAAAACAATATACAATAGAAATTTATTAATTCAGCATCGTTATTATAAATCAGTAAAGGTTTTGAAAATTCATAATATTCTTGTGCATTATTTTTAACATTAAAATAGTTGGTATCATTTAAGAACAAATTAAAAGACACACAAACATAAATACATATTATTTTGTCCAGTGCAGCATAATTCATCACTTTTTCCTAACCTAACCTTATTGCTCACTAAATAAAATATAATATATAGAGTGATTCACTAAGTGTGCTAGTCCAATTTTTTTTAATAATACAGTTATTCAATTTGTAGTTTATATGGAAAATGTGGTGATTTTAAAATTGTAGTAATTAATTCTATCAAATTTATAATTTTATAAAAGTGGTCAAAGTATCTATAACAAATACTAGATCCAATACTACATTAGTTTGATATTTTTGTAAACCCATTTTTAAGGACTATTATCTTTAACATAATCATATTAATAACTGAGACATTTTTCCTTTTATTTTTAAATTAGGTACATAAATATTTTCAAAAAATGGTCAACTTATTTACAGTTATTTAAAATAAATAAACGAAATATATGTTTAGGATAAATTTTTTTTTTTGCTAACTGAAAATATTTTTTTCTGCAGTCTTGTTTATATATTTTGAACGTATAAATAATACATTAATTATTCTACATGATTTAGTATGAAATTAAGTGTATTGTTTTGTTAATTTCGTATTTATTGCAGACTGCCGGTTGAATAAGTGTATATCGTACCCCTTAAATTAATTTCGATAGAATTTTAAGTAGATTTATGATTTGAATGAATTTAAATTATATTTAGTGTGTACATTTAAATAATTGGCGTTGAAATTTGATAAAATATCACTGGTAGAGAAAATGTGTAGGAAGTAAATACAGAAGGATATCATACCATTATGTAATATGTACTTATATCTCTCTCTCTATAAATATATATATATATATATATATACATACATAAATGAATATATATCACGACATAACAGAACAATATTCCTTTAGGTTTGACTTCCCTTTTGTTTGTCTCCGGAATACTATATATCTCCTTAGGTCCGTGGCGTAGTCTGTAAAGTTCAAACATGTATATGGTTTTGCCCCTGTTAATTTGCATGCATTCGCCGATTTGAATCATTTCCGATCTGATTATAATCGTTTACTTGCTAACTACCTTGAAAATATCTAGGGATGAAGTGATTTCAAGCAACCAACTATTAGGAAGTTGCCCGAATGCAAATCCAAAATAATGAGGCCAACGTATGCGTATAGGTATGCCGGGGGGTCACTGATATCGTAAACTAATTGTAAGTCGGATTAATAGAGATGCGCACACTATGAAAGATAGCGCCTCACAAGCTTAATTAAATAGCGATTTACTTTATATAGTAAATATTATACTTAGTAGTTGGCAAGTAGAATAGAATTTCAATGGACGAGCTTATTGTTCAATATCCAAGATTATCTACTTCTAAAATTTCAAAAGTTGTAGGTATATATAAAAATGTTGGTTCAAGCCAAGTTGATTTATTTTGTGATAGGCACCTAATTGAAATATATAATTTTATAAGGCTAACAAAATTAATGAACATGAACGCATTATTAGTATTCTGAATGCAAGAACTATTTAATACATACACGCACTTACAACTCGGTATCAAAATATTAAATGATATAATTTAATGTAGATACTGAAACTGTTAATCAGATTAAAATCAATAGATTATATTTAAGCACAGCGTGAGGTCTGTAATTACCTACACTCAATTAAAGTTTTCAATATGTCATCTTAATACGAATTACTCGATGTTTCAAAGTTACAAATTAATTATTAATTTCTATTACAATGTTTATAATGTATAATAAATAGGCCGAGAGGTATAATTATTATCTTCTATAGTTTCTAAAATAAGTCAATAATTGTTGATTGGTTTTTGATATTTTTGAAAACGAAATTAAGAAATATAATGAGTACATAATTAGGTACACTCTTTAATAGTTTTTATACTTATTCATATGTTTATGATCTCGACAATTACTTATACAAATGGAAAATTATATAGGTTATCGTATTCATGAAATATTTGATTCTAGTAATATCTATTGAAGTACATAAACGGTTGTAGACATAATTATTATTACAATGATAATAAAATAAAACAAATTACACAAATCTCTGAATCACGAATAATTAGATTAAAAATATAGGTAGGTATCTAATAAGCTAAGCCATAGCGTAATTTCAATCATTTATTGTTTACATATTATAGCATACTTTCGTCTATATTAACCCACAGTGACTTTTCACGACAGTTTGGAAAACAATTAAACTGCAATAGTTATACACTTTCGAGCGACCATTCATAATTACCGTAGTTACGGGGTCACTGTAGCAATAGCAGTCGGCTAAAGGACTTTCAGTCAAAGATTCCTCGTAATGGCACTTTGAAAAATGAAATACGTCAGTGTTCTAGTGTCGCGGTGCCGTGTGTTTCCCTAGTCCGACGGCGCCCGGCGAGCGTTTTTTTCGCTCTATTAACTCGGTTGAAAAGTGTACTAGTGCAGCATACACGGCGCCGCTGCGTGAGTTCCGCCTCGGCGGCAGCGGAATTACACACATACATATACGAATAATCGCTGATTGCGCTCATCCGGCCGACTCGGCGGTCTCCGGTAAAAACGTTAACGTCAACCGTTTCTGTCGCGCGTGTGTCTGTATAATAAAATGCGAATCGCCGTCGTAGACTCGTCCTCTCCATATGTATACACGTGAGAACGCACACGCACGCACATGACCTGCAGAGAGGATTTGTCAACCCACCCGTCGCGTGCACCCCACTGCAGCTCTCAAAAACTCGCCCCAGCTAATTATATACGACGCGATGACGCGCGGAGGGTCGTTATATACATACAATACCATGGGCTGCACGAGTACCACTGTATATATATATATATATATATTTACTGATGGCCGTATGTGCCCAAAGTCTCCGCTCCCTTTCAACGCCTTCCAGTCCTTCTCTTTCCCTCACGCTGTTCTATACTCTCGCACGCGCCCTCGACAGATCTACGGACGACATCCCCTGGGTCACGTTCCAGAAGAAGAGAAAAATATTGCGTTTTAATAGTATTACGTATACAAGTAAATGTTTACATACTTATTATGATTTCATCCCTTATTCGAAATTTCGATGTTTCGCGATCACTTGCATTGTGAATTATGTTAATGTTTACGAGCACATATATTATAACAGTGTGATATAGTACGCATTTCGTGTATATATATGTACATGGACGTATATGAATACATTATACATATAAAATAATATATACATATACATCGGTATAAGTCCCGAAGTTATTACCACTGTCGTCACGTTGAAATAAGGCACATGCGCTCACATTGTGAAGTTGAAATCTCAACACCAGTTTTTGCCATCGACATTTGCAGTACCCATTATTTTACACCTATAAGCTCACGTTACATTGTTATTTTTTTGTTTGTAACCGATATCAAAATATTATTGAATATTATTCTTTTAGATAAGTTAGCTGTATAAGTAGGTCCTTTCAACTTTATTTGTTTGTGCATGTAACTTATACCAAATTTAATATCTTTATGGGTTTTTAAATCTTCAATCTACCATTATCGTATAAGTAGATCGTGGTTGATTTAAATTTTCAATTTCATCTTGTAATTCATTTTACACGTCATTATATTTTCTATTATCAAGTCTCAAAAGCTTTCAACACATTGTAGTAAGATATTTGTGATATATATATTTGATAAACTCCCTTTTCGTCACGCGTTTTAATAAAAACAAAACACAAAGTGAACATTTTTATAAGCATACTTAAATATTCAAACAAGTTATAACCGCATTTCCATCAAAACAAAACTGCAAATTATAATTTTTTTTTCATTAGTTGTCTAACGATAACTATTACCACGCTTAAAAGTAACTCGTTTTATCGCATTAATGCAAGGCTGATATTCTGAGTTAGTTTATTTATACAATATACACCTAGTGTTAAAAAATCGCGTAGCGTATAGATTTAAACGAATGATTGGTTGAATAGACATAGTACAATGGAGTAGTTGACTCGAGAGTAAATTTCCATTAAAAAAATAGAACATTGGTGTCTACAATTTATAATATCGATTAATTATTAGTGCCTGTTAGATTTACTCTTTTCATACAAACAATATTATACATAAATTAATATTTGGAACCTGTCGAGTAATATATCGGCTTTAATTTAAATACTAAGCTACTACAGAGTTAAAATACATTGTGTATTTGTGCAACATGTATATATCTCTATATTGTTCGACCGTTTAAACAAAAACAAATATAGTTCTTTCAACCACGTATCCAAGGCAACGTACCGGTAAAATTAAATTAAATTTTATTTGATCAAAGAGTAATTTTGTGTTTTATTTTTTATTTTATAAAATATTGGACAATAATGAAATCTTTTGAAGTAGGTATATCATGTATAACTGGTGAATTAAATACTCATAGCTTAAACATATGCGTGTTTCATACCTTTGAATGACATCGTGGGTATGAATAACACTGTGTTTTTGTTTAATTTAAATAACAAAAACAGTTTTACAACGCCTTTGGAGAGACGTACAATTTTAATTTTAGTTATATTAAATTTAATTTTAATATAGGTACCTATATAGATTTAAATATTTTATATCTAACTGATATTTGGAGAAAAATATTCGGTCTTAGCAAATACAATTATATTCTTGTAGGTATATAGGATTAATTACAAACGGAAACGGAATATTAAACCTAGAAAAATAAAACTCACGAGGGAAATTACTATGACAAATATTTACGGGTCTGTTTTTTTAACGTCCAGATCGGTTCACAATGTACCTGGATACTTTGAAGTGAAATTTAAGGGAGTATTGAGTACTGTAGATCGAGAAGTGTAAATACAAATATTTATACCAAACGAATTCACATCAGTGCTTTTTAAATTAATAAATTATTTTTGTTGTACTCTGCAACAGCTTTAATGAATTAAAACGTTACTTTGTCCCAAACAGTTTAGTTATCACACACGATCTCTTGGTATAGCGTATAAAAGTATGTAAAAACAGACGAGGACTGTTTAAATATTATGATGTTTGAATGTTCCCAATAAATACGAATACTTTAAACATATTTACTTCCAGCTTATTCTGTAATATTGAATTTCGAGTACCATAATATTATAGATGTATTTACTATTAAATGAGTTCTGAATTAGAGCACCAATATGTACATCATACTTCATTATCAAACTGTTCACTTTAAAATGTGTATTATTTCACTAGGGATAACTAGATCAGATAATAATGTAATGTTTTATTTAGAAATTAAAATACTTACAATTCAGCATATTATATATGTTTCAATTTTAAAGTTACAATACTACGGATGATCGATATCATATAAGTCAATTTACATAGTAATTAAATATATTATGTCAATGAAAATTATGATAACATTTTGAAAATCAGCGAACTGACAAAAAAAGGAGGGGTTTATGTGATATATTTTCCCAAACAATATATTGAACTCCAAATTGAACTATGTCTAATAATAGCACCGACGTGGTTCGAAATGTCTAGCTTTATATTTTCAATTTTAATTACTTTTTGGATAATTTATAATGTTATTATTTTACTTAGAATATATCTCTCTAATGGACATCAAGTTTAATATTCAATTCAATAAAGTGTGTCATTTTATGTCCACCTACGGGTCATAATGATAAGTGTATTTTCAATTCCGTTGACGAAATTTAATTATTTATGCTGAATACACAATAACCTGTATTATTTATATCAGATGATGTTTCACATTATAAATTAATTAATAAATGGTTGGGTTTTAAAGTGATGATTTTGTTGTATTATTTACTAAAATTATTAATACCTACCCATAAAAATCAATTCTGTTTTTTTTTTTAACATCGCCTGATTCGTTGTTTGTTTATAGTTACTCACCTAACTATGTAAAAAAACGTGTACAACGTAAACATTTTAAGCACTCTTCGTTTCTTACTGACTTCTATGACAACTAATATTGAATGAAAACTTTAATTTTAATGTTCTAATAAGATACAGGTAGTCGGTTCATCTAAGACAGATTAAGTTGTAATAGTTATTATTAACCAAACTAATAGTTGAAACATTTTTCATTAATAGTTGTGTTCCTGAAGTGGAAGACCTATGTTTGAGTTCAAACCCCCATTAAAATGTCAACGATAAAAATATTTTCATACCCCTAAAGTTTATTCTAATAAATAAATAAATTATATATATATGTATTGTAAATTATTACATAATATATTATATTAATAGCAATAAGAGTATATAATTTTAATATATTAAAACATATGCTCATGACTTGATTTAATATTAAAATATCAAAATAATTTCTTTGGGCCCTATATGATATTCCCACATTTAAACAAATGATATAATTATTATTTATATTTATTGGTAAATATCCCATATGGAAAGAAAATATAATTGAATTCACTTTAATTTTAAAATATCAGATAAAATGGATTATTCTAATCGTAAAATGTGCCATACCTATGTTATGCGTTAGGAAGACGGATACAACACTTATAATTACGTCCTACACTAATATTAACAAATTAATATAATAGGTAATTTATTACAATTATTGTAATCTATGTCTAGGTCCCAGCATATAATATCAGAATAAATGTTGTAACTTGTAATAGATACTTTTAATAATTATTATTTGAGTACCTAATTAAGTACTTAATAGTTTAACAAAATATTAGTTTGATACTGCTAAAACTATATATTATCTCTTAAATAAGTTTTAATTATTAGCTTTTGGCCTACATAATACATGTTTATAGGTAAACTGTTCAAAACTACGAAGTTTATAGGTACTTGAAACTGTTTTTAATTAATACCTTAGTTTTACATTTTAAATAAACTGTAATATATTTATATTCCTAATACAGGCAAGTAAATATAATGTAATTACTACGTAATGTACTTACCTAATACCTACGTAAGTTGAAAAAAATGATTATCAAAATCAAATAAAAATAACTTAAGAACGACTTAGAGGCTATAAGTAGAATATTATGTATGTAGGTTAACGAAAATATAATCATCCCATGTAACAAATATTTTTAATAAAAACATTTCCTTAGTTTACAAACAGTATTTTTTGTTTTAATATTCATTAATTCGTTATATACATATAATAATTATGTATTTATGTATGTATTATTTTATATTTTGTTTTGTCAACTAAAGTATTGATGCGTTGTATTATATGCATATAATATAATATTTATTGTTTTATTAATTATTCCATAGTATGATTACAAATTATGTTTACTCGAGTTTTGCGATTTAAAAATATAATAATATTTAAATACTAAGTGTACACACTGTAAAAAAAATACGATGATTAAAAATAACTACAATAATACGAACCAACCAAATTCCACATTCAGCTAGACTTTTAAAGCATCGAAGTAGTATGGCAACGGCCCTATAAATTATAATTGATTAGTAATATTGATAGCGACGCATTCGATTTAATGTTAATGGAAAAGATAAAATCTCTATTTATGGCGATTCGAATAATATTAATATTTACAATGAATTCATTGTACACGAAATAATATCGGCTGCAGAAACCCCAGATATCTCATTGTCTATATAATAATAATAATAATAATAATAATAATAATAATAATAGTTTTCCACTTTTCATTCGTCCTTTGAAAATGTACAAACTTTTCTAAAGAAACTCTCACCCGAGTTTAGTCCGTCGATTATCATTTATTATCAAGTTCCGTGTATACGCAGTACTATATTGTATAGTTTACAACTTTATAAGGAGGTATATGTGGATCACATACCAGTGGAAGGGGGTCACAAAATCCGTATCGCTAATTTTTTCCTATACATTCCTAAAATGGGTTTAATAAGTTAATTATTAATGTATGTCATAAATTTCTCAAATAGCTGATGTTTATAAGGAAAAATATTTATATTATATTACATAATACATAATATAGATATCAGTCTTCCATTTAACAATTTAAAAAAAGACGAACATTAAAAAACAACTATTAGTGTCCAGTGCATGGTTTTTGTTAGAGTAATTTTATGAATGTCTAGAAACAATTTGAAAAATTACATGTTTGCATCCGTAATAGTAAAAAAGATTCTCTGTTTAGCGAAACATAAAATGACTAAAATCTGTCATTTCATTTCGAATCTAAAATTAACATTCATATTTTCAAGTTTGTTTCAAAAACAAATATTGTTCTAACACAATATAGCTTTATTTTGATAAAGACTAGTCCTGCACAAAGTAATTTTCAAATGCATTACTATAACTTTTAATTTTAGATATAATGTAGAAATCTAATTACTATAATGGCTTATCATCTAGGCAAAACTTTAGTCGAACACCTACTTTTTTCTTGTAAAATTGCAACGATGTAGGTAACTAATTTAATTCTGATAGTGTACTATAATATTTGATATGTATGTATAGATTGTAAGTACATTTTACACAGCATTAATATCTATACTTTATTTAATGCGCATTATTTCCGCGAAGTAAATGGTGTGTGTGAAGTAAAAATATTTATGTTTTGTTATTTGGAATTCTTGATCCCTTCCTACTATTATTTTTCCAATTCAATAGCACCGGGAATAAATATATTAAATAAAGGGAATAATATTATGAAATAGGTGCGGTTAGAAACGTTATATACGGAATGGGTCTTTCCCTGGTATGTGATGAATTTTTCTTTTACGCCACTACCCACTCCCACTCAAACCCCAAGTACCCACACACATTGCTTTCAAAAGTCGTATACGCTCACTACTGATGCAGTCTGCTCAAGAATAATACACCAGCCACGCGGTTATATGAAATGTTGCAATATTGTTCGGCGCGTGCAAGTATTTACGTGGGAAACCGTAGAACAATAATATTATATACCACCTACCGGCTATTACAACACAATAGATTGACAAGATATCTTTACTCAACGGCGATGCATATTATTGCACGATATTCTGAGGCTGCCACGGATATAATATAACATATTATATGAAATCATAAACTATATCATATACTATACACGACATTGTCAACAGGTGACACAAAAATAAGTAAAAACACAGACAAGTTCACGATTTGGTACTTCAGCAGGTACATAGAGGTAGAAGCTAGGTATAGCTGCCCGTACACCACCGGTTGTTTTGGTAGGCAGCTAAAGACAAATATTATGTGGTCGTCGTGTAAATTGTTGGCCAAACACAAAAGGCGAAATCCGAAAAGGAATTTGTCTGTAGGTGTACCCCTTCATATACCCGAGCCCGCAGTATAATATGCCTACGATGGGTATAAATAATACTATGCTATATAGGTACTATATTATATTATATCACGAGCCCCAAAGTCTCCGTTCACGACGATAATAATTAACACGGTTTCGCCAAGGACCCCGGAAGACGACGGGTACCATCTCCGGGGCATAATTAACTGCGGTCGTATTTCACTCTCGGCACCCGTACTTCACCCTTACTGCAGCCGCAGTATCCCGGTCTGGCGCACTTGGGTTGCTTGCACCTGCAACACGCACACCGCGCCACCGGTCGTCTTCTCACACCGCGGTTGTTTATCACCCGCGAAAACGTTTAAACGCAAAATTAATTATAATTATTAAAATATATACGAGACACGCTGAACCCGTCCCTCCAAACTATATAATATAATATATAATATAATAGTACACATCCAACCGCAGACAAACAATCGGGCACGTAATTCCGTGCTGCCGACAACACACGAAGCCTCTATACAGTTTAATATACCAAATGTATAATACCGTCATGCCTATATATTTTACATATTTATATATATATTATGTCTATATGTATTATGTATACGAATATTGCACGTATAGAAGCGTGCCGGCAGCATGATAATTAATAAACAATACCCGAATATTATATTACAATAATAATAAAGCACTATTATTAATATATTAATTATCGGCGCAGTGTCTTGTGGGGTGCGTGTAAGTGACGTGACCGCGGGTGTCGCCAAAGACGTATTGTATACCTATTATGTAAAATGTACTATGTACGTATATATTGTAATACTTGGGGGTCTCAACCCGTTTAATGTAAACAATAAACATCCAAGGTATTCTGCTACCCGTCTTGTAGGCGGCATGAATCTTATTGATTGCATAGTGATATCCTGAGATGGGAATGTTCGTGTTTAGATTTTTTTGGCTATAAGGGGGATGATCCAATTTATTACTTCTGTTCGAAGTAAAAAATTGATATAGATTTCACTCAGAGTTCGTCATTTTTTTTTATACACATATCATATGGTGTGCACAGGAAATACAGGAAATATGACCGTTGAAAAACACAAAAACTTACCATTTGTTTTTCATAAAATTAAATGTTGTGCTTTGATTAAAAAGAATCAATACTAAAGATTTGAAACTCCCACCAAATGTACTATTTATAATTGTGATGTACAAAGATGATTACATTTTGAAAACAGAATTTAGCATTTTTTGGGATTTTATATTTTTCTGGGCATTTTAAATAAAAACAATTTTCTTGTCTACATTTTTAATCTAGTTTTGCTCAAAATAATATTTCCTCTTTATTGCTTATTTAAGTAAAAAAAAATAGTAACTGTCTTATTAAATTCTATAATCACCTTTTTTTCAGTTAACATAGATATACATATACTAATATAATATCGTGTTATTGGAATGCAAGTTATTAATAAAATTAATTATTTTGAGATCGTGTTGCATCATAAAAGAAAAACAACATACATTATAAATAGGCTACGACTGGAAACTAGTCTGCTCAACCCATCGCAATAGGAGGAAAAATTGGAAATTCCCCCTCCCACCGTATACACGCGATATTTTGAAATTTCCATCACGTATACATCCGACACCATTGCCGCTGAACGCGAAGTAGGTGGCGGGGACGCCTATATATACAGACAGAACGGAAGTAAGGTTCTTCACATTATAATATAATATATATATGCTTATACACCAGCATGCATCCCTTTGAAAAATTTTACTACCCCCTCACAGACACTGTAGCATTGTTCACCGCTCCATGTGTACTCGTTATATTATATACCCACGTACGCGCCCATTGCTATAATAATATACGCTCTACAGAGTATGTAATAATAATATATAATACCTATATATATATAGCACTCGGTTCGTGCATGAAAAATTACTTTTTCGCCAACGACGATTCTGCAGGCTCCGGACCCCGCGCGTGTTATTAAATTGCGCGGAAAATATGTTTTCGTTCAAACTGCCACATAACATAAACCGGGTAACACCTATACGTTTTGCCAATAATCTCTGTGGCATAACACAACAATGTCGCGATAAACTTTCGATCACTGCAGGACACGGTATATATACGAGCAGCTGCGGTGAGTCGCACGCGGTGTAACGACGAGAAGCCCGACGGCTGCTGACGGCTGTATTATAACTTTGTAAGAAAGAATCCAGTAGAATTCGTCGAATAAGCGATTTTTAAATATCGTCCGCAGCTCTCCAGACGTTCACCACCCTCAGTGATGGAAACCGTCATTTGTTCGTAATAGAATTGTTATTATTATTATTATTATTATTATATATAGCGTGTAGGGAAGTAGGTACTTATTTTGTTTCACGTGTAAATTCCAGGTGATTCTTTTATCACCTATTAGCAATTTTTATTGCCTATAGACGTTCGATTCGCTTCACGTCGAGTAGTCGATGAAGTGTAATTTTAACTTGTAACCGATTACAAGCCCCCCCCCCCCCCCGGCAGTGACCGTAGACATAGAGAATGAAACGCATAAGTGGCTATGTTGCATTCAGACCTTAAATTTCATTTAAATTTTAAGCTAAATGAGCTTATTCATACCCTAGAAATTGATCGAAGTTTATGGACTCGTTCAAGTTTATTAGTACCTACCTATTTATACTATGAACAAATTAAAAATGTTTAATCTATTAACCACAATATGTTTCTCTCGTCTCAGCTATTTTATATTACCCTGCAGAGACGTATTTAAGAAATGCACAATGAATCTGCCCCCACCACTAAAGTCATATATTATATTCATATATTTTATTAGGTATCCATCATAATAAAACATGATAGGTTTAAATTGTCTTGTGAGATCAAATGTAAAGTTTTGAAGTCACTGTTGTTGATATCAACGTTATCTTAATATTTTGATTAGCTAACAGACACATTGCTATTTACGAGTTGTTAACACGGGTTGAAAGGTTAAGACATAAGTTTTATTAATGTACACTGTGTAATGTTTTTGAAGATGAGTTTTAGTGCACCTAATAAAATAGCGGGACCTAAGATAACACATTTTTTATGTGCCCACCTCCCATAGTTTATTTATAAAAACGTTCCTGGCATTACCTGTATTATAGCAGTATACTCTGTGCCTGCTACTTAAATCATTTTAATTAAAAAGGATACTTAACAACAATATGAAAATAAAAAGGAAATGTACGGTTATTTATTTTATTTGTCAAATATATTGAAAATAAAATATAACTTTCAAATAGTATAGTTCTATTTATCTTCAGATCGTGTCTTTTCTAAACAAAAATATTAAACCTAAAAAAAACGAAACGAGTTCATTGGGTTTAGTTGTAAATGGCGTGTGCTTAGTTGTGGGTTGAGTATTGTCAGCCGATAAAGTTTTCAAACAAATCTCACGACACCGGAAGGACGTAGCATATGCTCTCGCGTAGACAATATTATTTTATTTAAGTCTGCGTTATGTATAAGTTTGAAACTTCTATTCAATAAAATGTTTAAAATATTACAATAATTTGCAAATAAAAAATACTTGTTACATAATTGCAATGATTCACGTGTACCATGAAGGACATTTTCTTATCGAATAATTTTGACTTTTTACTAGGTATTATCTTTACTATAGTATTCTTTTTTTTCACCACTGGTTTTGTTTATATATATATTATATATCTCTTAAGTAGTTTAAACAATTTTTGTTGTAGGTACTTCTTTTGAAAAGGTAGGTACTACGACGCGTTTATTTCGCCCACCGCCACCATAATTAATTATTTTTCACTCTTTAAATACCTACTTGAAACTACTATTGCCCTCTCATATTTTCTACGGTATATTAGTTCTTAAACTAAGTCTTCACTCTTCAGCTAACGTTTTTCATGTTAAATAATTATTATTATAGACGTAACTTGTTACCCACTTTTTTTTATCCAAGAATATATTTTGTATTCACCCTTTTCCCTTTGACCCTTTAACTAACGTTTTACCACGAACTCTATTAATCTAAAAACATTTCCCCTATATTTTTTTATTCTAGCTGGATTCATTTTTTCGTACAACACTACAATAAATCTTCGTTATTTTATTCGATTCAATGCATAACATATTTTACAATTCGTTCCTTTGAAACACGGATTCTTGGTATTTGAACTTTTCTATCCAACTACATCATTCTTTACTCTGTACCCTATTTCTCTGTTATATAATATATACTTTTTGTGTAACTACATTCTCTTTTTGTTTTTTGTTTTTTACTTTTCTACAGCTATTGTTTCTTGAAACGTGTCCAACAATCTTTTATCGAACTGGAATCTCACACCTTTTGTGTAATATTGCCAGCCAGTCCAATAGTAATAAGAAAACAATAATGTTGTTCTGTTTGCCCTAAAAAAATCAAGTCCATTCTCCACGTGGACTCTGGTCTGACAATTTATTTTTTTCCATTTTTCTAACAGCGGCATAGGTGTTTATTTACTTTTTTGGTTCATTGTCTTAATATTCAACTATGTACATATTAGATATATATATAAGTACGAACTTATTATTAATCGTCATTTCGGTCAGTTATCACTTAGGTATATCTAATATAAAAATATTATTTCCTTCAGTTTTTAATTCCAGTGCCCCTCGATAATTTTCCACGGGTCTTAATACTCTATTGACCGCGCATTTGTAGGGTAGACATAAAGATAGATGATCGGACCGCATTCGAATCGGAACCTATCGAATAGCTGGTTGAGTAGTCTATTCACTGAGCAGCCAAGCACTATATTTTATTACCCACTCCTTCTCGTTTTAATTTATAATAATATTACTATATGTATGTGTTTATTTGTAAGGTGTTGAATCACACAGAAACTAAATTTGGTTTAATACGCTTCTTGTATTTAAATTAATTATTGTTGCAGTAGGTATGTTTTTACTTAAATTGAAATGTTTGTTGCAATGACTACACCATACAACTTAAGTACATATTTTAGTACTTAATTGATATATTTGGTTTCCTAAACTTTTAGTTATCCTTTCTGAACTCTTTAATATAGTTTTTTATTTTGATAATAAAATAAACTACCTAAATGGTTAACATCGTATACATTTATTTAATTTGTGACCGAGTAATTATTAAGAATTAATTGTTTGTACCTTTAAAATCCCATTATTTTATCAACAACATTTTTTATCGAACTTAAAGAAAGTTATTAACAATAATAAAAAATAATATTTTTTAGTTCGTTTACTATTTATTTAATTTATATAGAATAGGTTTTTTTTAAAATTAATTTTATGCACTCCCAATAATACATATTTCCATTCCTGCTAAAATATAATAAATTGTGAAATCAATTTTCTAACGAAAAAAACTTAATTTGATTCATATGAGTTAGAAAAAAAGAGACAATTTTATAATAATAATGCTGATCGATTTATTAAATCATGCAGAGTAAAAGTATACTGTGAGTTTACAAAAGAACATAATAGAAGAAAAATGTACATGATAAAAATTTCAGCCAACAAAGGTTATTTGTCGTAGGCAAATCGTTGGACTTTTGCGAATTTTTGGTCAGAAGTTATCAGTAGTTGTGTTATTATGAACCAATATAAACTTATCGGTATAATGTACGATTGCGCGCATTTAAACTTATGAATGAAGCCATATGTTTGATATTTTGTTATACCTTAATATAATAAGGTAATTATACCTTAAATAAATAAGATTTCTAGACTCTAAGTATGATATTCATAATTCAGGCAACACTATGAAATAATAAATAATTAATTAATTACGAAATGTGCAGAAGCAACCAACAATATCAAATAAGTGGGTAATGTCTAATACAGTACAGCAGCAGATACTACAGTGTAGTACTACTTTCATAGTGAACACGTATTCGGCAACGAGTCTTTATAGCTGATATATTTACGTAGTATAAATATTTCTAATAATAATAATATGTAGATGAAAAAAAAAAATTTTATTTTGTGTAATTCTGCATGTCATAGCAGATGAACATGTTACCGCGGTAATGATAAATAATTATGGCTAAACTTTATTTCTTTAATATTTTTGTGTGTGTATTCTTTTTAAATTTATTTCATAAAAATAAATAGAAAATAAAAGTGTAGGTACGATGAACGCTTGATGACTTTTTATTAATAAGAACAATTGGGAAGTAAAGTGTTAAGTTATTGTCTCTTGAATTGAATAGTTTCAAGAGCAGTATGCATACAGAACAAACATTTTACAAAACTCGAGTGAATGATAGGCGTAGTGGTATATCGATTTATTTGACTTTCATAATATATTCGCGTTAAAAGAAACGAGAATTATCCATTTGGCTGTTTGTTAATATTTTTTCCTAAGTAAAATAAATAATTTATTAGATTTTTATTAGTTTCAATGTTAAAATAAATATTATTTTTTTATAAATGATAGATGGACGTTATGTCAAGGTCCAATTGGCGATTGTAAATGGGTAAACACCATTTGACCCTATGACTCTGGTTATCGACCGTTTGGGGATAGCAAACACCTTTTGCCTGTTCACAAATAGCCTTCGGAGCTCTTACGGGAGGGAGTTGTGGTCAGCCTTTGGGTAATAATGTAATCCCAAGAGGAGGTATGAACTATGATATCTCCTTGTTTTGCCCCGTTTGTGGTGAAGTAAACGTGAATCCCAAAATAGTTATCTTGCTCTTAGATTGTCTTCGATCAACAACTTCAATACAGTTCCGTGTAAACTGCTTAAAAGCCAGTATTTGTCTACTAAGATAGTTAATACTTTGTTGATTTTAAAACATTGATTTCTTCTTGGACATTGAAGTTTAATATTTGATTAATTTACCACTGGCCCGTTGCTATTTAAATATGTTTAATCAAAAACATCAGGCTTGATCTGACAGGAGTACAGGACCAACGTTGCCTTAAAATTGTGATAAATTCATACCATTTTAAACTCAAGATACGTTATCAAATAAACATATAACACCTTAACTCTGGGCTTAGAATTTAAATATGTTTTTCTGAAACAAAATATAATTCCTTCTTATCTTATACAATTAAGTATACCTACATTTATTTAATACCCATGTATTATTTTAATTTATATACTCAATGATATTCTAAATAAAATATGTGGCATTTAAACATTATTACCTTACTGTTACATCTGTAAAAAAATCCAATTTTCTAATATTTAAGCTTAGCTCAGCAATAGGTACTTAATCTAATATAACATATTTTTATATTACTGTGACACCATAATAAGGCCAATCCATTTCATTCATTCTTGCCTGTACAACATGGTTCGACCAGTTAGGATATAGGCATATATCTTTTATAATTATAGTCACTTTAATAATTTAGTATACATTTATAAAATGCAAGTACCAGTTTTATTTTCTCAAAATCAACATTGGGCATTCGAACATTAATATTATTATTGTTATTCGACACTCTTCATCAAAACATTTGAACACCTACTATTACAGGCGCAAGTATTTTCTGCACTATTAAAATTCCCATTTAACTATGAACAAATATTTTTAAAAAGAGATCATTGGGTATTCGTCTCTATCATATCGGAGGGACCCACCCTCTCTGTAACTAGCCACTGTCAACAGTGATATTCAAAAAATTAAACTATTCAACTTTAAAAAGTATGAAGCATAATATTATCAATAATTTTTATATTTGTTCCTACACAATTTAGTGGTTTATTAGAATGCAAATCGATTTATATTATACTTTTTCGAGCCTGAGCTTTTTATTTCTTTGGTTCGGATTTGAGCCCAGTCTTTGCCTATTATAGAATATCTTTCTAATAGCCTTCTGTCGTATATTCTATAGTTGTTCTGCCAAGTCTCGAGTTCCATTTAATTTTTTTATTATTATTTTTTAAATCTCGAGCCAGCTTTGCATATTTAATATTAATATTCATCTCAAATGGCCAGACTGGTAAAGGTTTTTTTTTCAAATTTAGCTTAACTTGAATTATATGTTTTCTTTTTGAAAATCTACAGAAAAAATATTCAAGTTTATTTTATAATTATCTGAGTGTATTACAATACGAATATATGATTTTTGTTGTACGTTTAAACTGAATAGGTTTATAATATTATACTTGTGGAATCTAATAAGTACTTTGCTGTATACATACGTTTACTGAAAAATACTACTAAATCATGTAAACTGAACAAATGTATGGTATCCTATATGTTTAATGTTTATGCTTATTATATTACTAATATTACCTACTATTATTTTTATAAATATCATATCTTAAAATAAAAGTACATTTTTATAATATTATTATTTAGGTAGGTACACCGTAATAAACTAAATTTTTTTTGGAACTTTAACATAATATTATGTTTGGGTTTTTATTATTACTATTTTTTTTAAGCTGCTTCAAGTACACTCATGAAACGTTGTCGTTATTTTATGTTATTTTTTTGCTCTTACTTTTATAGCACATTTTTAGTTGAAAGGGTTGAATGCGGTTATAAGAACATTGTCAATTCCTTCAGTGTTGTAGTGTAAAATAAAAATAATAGCAACCAAAAAACCAAAAAAAAATAATAACTCATTATTCTTTTGACTTTTACTGGTCCGCAAAATCGTGGCCGAGGGACGTTGGTTAGTTTCTCATTAACACGGCTTGACACTTTAGTGAAAAGCCGTCAGATGTTAGATTACATCCCGAACGCTAATTGCTGACCTGCAATACAAACCACCAACACGATTTTATCCCTAACTCCTTACTCTAACTTGTCGTTTTGATCGCTGTCGTTATTAAATTTGATCAACGAACCAAAAATGCTAGAAAAAAATCTCGACGCCTACTTAACTATATGAGTACCTGAGTTTTTACAATTATACGTTTATCCGTATGTCATACCATACATAAATTACTATAAGTTGTGACTCTATAAGTATGAAATCGGTAACCGTTGAGGATAAGTAAGTATTTATATGGAGATATCCATCTATAACGTAGTGGCTAGGTACCTACATAATTTTTTTAAGCCGGAAAAATTCACAAAGTGCATAGCATTAAAATAACTATAATTTTATCGGTTTACCACCACCGTGCCTACCAAAAATAAGTCACAACGATTCATTGCGAAAAACAGCTATCCTAATGTTTTACGTTTAATTTTTTTTCTTTCTGAAGCCAATAATTTTTGACGAGTTTAAAGAACTTTAATAAACATATAATGTATATTTTTTTAAATTAACGTTTCAACGTTTTTGCTGAATGGAAATCATTAGAAATAACCAAAGACCGTTGAACCCTTAAACTGCAAAGGGTCAAACTTTGTCCGATAGGTAGGTTAACCCGTCGGTAGAAATTATTGATTCTAATGTATTTTGGCCTTTGGGTTCAAGTGGATATAATATTTTTAATTCCGTTTTCTGCAATTGAAAAGGGTACCTTGGATAATCTATATTATATTTGCAGAATAATATTCAAGCATCGATTTAATATATACGATAATTATATATTTATTCTCACTCTCCGACATGAGGATCAACATTTTTTTTCCGTTGGATATTCTATAGTTTTCAGGTGCCCGGGTTCATCATTATAATTTATAAACAACATTAAATCACAACCAATATAATCAAAAATATTAAATTATGTTTACAATAATATATAGTTTACCTATTATACCATTACTTTTATTAAAACTTTTGTTTCAGTAATATTAATAAAACTAAACACTTACAATTAATTAAATAAAATGACAATAAATAAAAATAGATAATATGGTACTATCAATAATCATGACCGTATAGTGGAAATAGCAATAAACTATGATGGGAATCTAGCCCACCCTTACATCGGAGAGTGAAGCAAATAAATAAGTTCTGTAATGGATCGAAAAATGAAAAATACGAGGTAAAAATCACAAATATTTGATAAAGTATTGCGATGATATTACTGAATTATTATTATTATGTATGTATTTTGTTAATTAAGTCAGTTTATAATATGTTAATTATATTAAATATTCAATTAGATTTAAATCTTATAAAAAAAATAAATCAGTTTTATTTAACAAGTGACAAGCACTGTAACAGAAAAATTCATTTAATCAATGTTATTTATTTATTTAGATACCAACTAGTGTTTATCAAATAAAATTATAAATAACAATTTAAATGCATTATTTTTAGTTGGTATTCAAAAATCAATGTCAAAAAAAAATAAACTTGTTAAATTTGAATGACATTAGGTTATGTTTTATAATATCAAGGTTATTCTAAATTAAAATGAATATAATAATATGCTGTAAACATACGAAATACATGACAAAAATATTGCTTGCTGTATTTTAAAATTATTGTTATCAAACGCACCAACATACCCAAAATAATTAAACTATATTTTTTTTTTAAATTGGAAATAAATGCAACTACGTTGAAATTCAGAATTTTTAATACATACTCATACTTATATTTTTTAATCGATCATTAATTTGATTAATTAAAAATTGTATACAAGTTTGGTTCATACTGAAAATATTGACATCATAGATTATTGAAGTATGAAAAATATATAAAACCATAACATAGGGTATTTGTATAATTATAGGCAAATAATGGAATGTATCGTTTTCAAATGTCAATATCAAATTAAGATAAATTAGATTAAAATTGAACATTCTAGTTATAAGAAAAACTCTCTCTGTATCACTAGTAGCAAGTAAAATAAAAAAAATAAGAATATGTCACAAGAATTATTGTTGTGAGGCATAATTTTTGCTAAATATTCTTATAAAATAAAAATATAAAAACTTATTTCAACAACAATGAAAAATTGGTATTTTAATTCATAACTCATAACTAATAATGTTTTAACAACAACTGATACATTGAAAAAATAATTAATAATAAATATATTGATTATTAATAATAAATATATTGATTATTAATAATAATTTATTTTATACATTTCTTAATATAAATTAACGTTTAGAACTAATAAAACCAATTTATCCCTTAACGTAGGGTACTATTTGTACTGAGACAACCTACAGGAATAGAACATCAAAAATGTATTATTAATACAACAAATTTGACGTTAATTAAAATTAAATTACATCGTATACTGGTAGTGAACGTTGGGACTACCAAGTTTCTTTAGGAGGTGAATTTTATTGATGAATAAATTATACCCCTCTTTGGCCTTTAGTTTAGAGTTTGCGCTAAGAGATACAACTTCTTAAATTCAATTAATGTGTAAACACATAGTATGACGTTAACTAAAAAGTAGTGACTCTTTTCAACGGTAACATTACATGAAACACTTACCACTAGTAATACAATATTGGGATGAATTAAAAGTTATAACAAATGTGTAATACAAGTATAATGTTAATTTTTTCTAAAATAGTTGTAACTTAGATGATTGACAAATTGACAAAAGTCCACATGGCTCTTAAAAAATGATAATATAAGTCAGCATGCTCGATAATCATTACAGTAGGTATTACATAGCAAGTAAATATAACAAAAATTATGATAATGGATATGCACACAAATACACAATAATGATAATATTATAATATAATATATATGCACCAATTAACTACAAGTTACAACCAACGTCTGGTGCGTCACATGGTCATTCGAATTGTCCGTTAAATAAATGGTGAGGATAACATTAAAAACTAATGTAATCCCTTACAATATTTTTTAACGTATAGTTTAAACGACCTTATACATAATATATTACATGAATAATGTTGAATAAAACACTTGTTAATAAAAACGTATTAAAAAAAAATCGCATTACTTAGTGTGAATAAAAACTGCACCTAAAGGTATGGCCATACACCGGTGTATGCGGGTGGTAGATCATAATATTATTAAACATTTCTATAAATTTCCCACATGCCACAGCAAATGCTTGATGAAATAAAAACTTGTAATCGTCCGTGGTGGCAAAACTAATTTGTCTCTGGTAGTCATATAATATAAAATTACAGTATAATAACAATGCAAAATGGCTGTTTTAGACGAACAAAAGAAATCATAAAAAAACTCGTATTATACCTATCATTTCGGAAAAACGAAAAATTAAACAACATCCAATGTTGTTTTTTTTATATATAGCTTGGTACAGCGGTTGGTTTTTTTAAAGGTAACAAAAATAATATGTCTGTTCGCTGACCTCTAATTGAAATTGTATGGAGCCAGGGAATACAGAAAAATACATTTTTTACCATGTTCAAAATTATAGAAGTTTTATTTTGCGCATGCGCATTACAACTTGCATTTTATTAAACTGCACCAAGTATTTTCACCAACCAGAATTGGATTGTCCGATTTTTTTAAAGTAATTTTAATCTTTTAACCAAGGATTTAAAACTAAAATGTCTAACATAATATTGAAATTAAGTCGAGAATATGGTAAGATCGTATTTTGTTGTGAATAATATGTCTATAACATGACAGGATATACATAGGTACCAAAATACCAGCCATGGCCCATTATGTGTTAACTGCAAAACGTTTGCACGTATTATATTATTATACAGGTAATAATAAAATATAGTATCAGGAGGGTCGATTATTTTTCTGCGATGATAGTATTAATAATATGACTTGGAATATTTTAACCAACCAACATTAGTAGCAATATTATTATTATTTTTTTTTTTTATCTAATAATTTAATAATAAAAAACCTAATTTCAATATTAATCTGCCCCCGCGTTGTCGGAGAGTTTTTTTGGAGGAGGAAGGGTCTATACCGTACATCTATAGGTACATGTGGACACGGTCTTTGTAGCTCATCCAATTCTTCGGGAGAAACGAGGTTTTTTCTATTCTCGACCGCTTCTCTGTAATTATATAACTATTATCGTAGGTGTACCTATACACACGCGTAACTCTCGCAGGGTCGACGTTGACGAATTGCATCGCATCGGTTTTTCGGCGTGTCGTGCGTGAATGCGGTGCACGCGAAACGCGCCTCCAATAAGTAAATAGTGCACAACGTCATCTCATTCCCACCCTTCACGACCCTCCCCCCCCCCCCCCCCAATGGCACCCCGTACGTTACTTATACGTTAAAACGCTCCGTCATTGTGTCGCAATCACTCTGGTTCGGGCGGATCGCAGTCACGGTAAAACATTCGAGTCTAAAACATTACGACGAGTGATAGTGTATGTTGTTTAGTTGTTCTATAAATATTTTTCAGGGTGAACGGGTTATTTGTAAGACTCTCTATTATTATTATTTTCACATTACTTTTTAATCTATAACCTCCAGTACTTCTATTATATATAGGGTGATTCACCAAGCGTGCTCACCTCTATGTTTTCATGTAATAATGAATTTCTTCAAATTCTGATCTTTGGATTCTTTTTAATTCTTACATTTTTTTTTCTACTTACTGTGTAATATCAATTTTGTAGAGTTTTAGGTTATTAATGTTTTATTTTTCACTCACCACAACTCCTTACTGTGATAATTTGTATAACAGATTATAATTTGTGAAAATAAAAAAAATTAAGTTTAGAAGAAAACTCTTAGATTTAATTTCATATCGATGATAATAATTACTAATATATTAAGCATAATATACGCTTCTCAAGTAACTAGTAACAAAATGTTATACATGATATTAATGTGTGGTTTCTATTTACATAATAGAATTTAAATTAGTTTCGAGTCTGAAATTGAATTTAACCAATGATTGTTCTTAATGTGAAGTCGATGAATGTTCAAATAATACATATCAGCGATGGCAAGCACATCAAATAAACACGCTATAAGTGCTATCTGCTACTGAAATAATAAGTTAGAAGATTTTATTTGTCGAAGGTCAATATAGCAATATTATTTTATATACAATTTTTCTATGCTTAAATTTAGGAACTATGGTGACTTTAATCGTGACGCCCGGAAACAAGCAAAACTATTTGTATTCTGTGTTATATTATATACTATCTAAAATAATACGCCATATTATATATAATACATAATATATGCAACCTAAGACACAGAATATAATAATTACAGATGTATAAAATGTATGGTTAAGCATCTAATATATGTATAATTTCTCAAATTTATTTTGAACGATATTCATAAAAAATTATGGCGTTTTCTAAACTCGCATATACACACAGGTAAACGTAATCCATCCATTGACTTAGAATAATTTATGTAATATTGTTATCTTCGCATTATATAATACAATTCGCTATTTCATAACAGCACTTTAGGAAAACATTGCAAAGCACACTTTTTATGCGACTTTTCCCACTTTTTATTACTACCCATGTGCCCATTTAATCTGTATCTCATATGCACGATAAAAGTTTTTTAATAGATTTAAAATATAAACGGCTAAGTAAATGTATAGTTATAATCACATGGCGTTTTGGATAGGCTATTTAGGTACAAATACACTTCGGATCGGGACCATACTAATATAATTTAACCCGATATCTCATAGTAATATTATAGTAATACATCATTATGATAACTTTTTATGGATTTCAATTATATAACAGCTAAAAACTGCAACAAAAAATATGATTCAATAAACGCTGAGATAACTTTAAAAAATCCATGTATTATTTCTAGGCTGAAATATGAAGGCAGCGGTGGCGCTTGGTGCCCGAAGGGTATGATATCGAACGACGGACGACAGTATTTGGAGGTGAACCTGCAAGGATTGCACGCGGTGACGGCCATCAAAAGCCAGGGTCGGTACGGCAACGGGTCTGGCAAAGAGTTCGTCGAGGAAATAATGATAGACTATTGGAGGCCCGGTTCTAACAAGTGGACCCGGTGGAAAGGCAGAGACGGTAAACAGGCAAGTGGACTCATTGTTGTATTACATACTTTAATAGATATAATATCATTATTATTATTTTTACTATATTTATCTACAGAAATACGACAAACATGACGTATAAATCGTTTATAATGTGACATGAGGCAATAGTAATGCGTTTACTGTACGTCGTATATATTGGATTGGTACAACAGTATCATATTCAATTTACTCGAGTTCTCTGGATACAATAATATATAATATAATATAAAAAGAAAATGTATTAGGGCTTTTCGATTTGTGACGGTCTTTATAATAAAATGCACGAAATACCGCGTATATATGTCAACAAGATACTATCAGAAATAAACTGGAGACATGTGAAGGGCTGAAATCATCTTGGGAAATAACGCTCTGTTTGCTCTATATAAAACTGTATGCATAGATATCTCGATCTACTATACTGCAGTATAACACAATATTCTTAAAATTTTTCGTTCCAGAAACAGGTTAAAGTTACTTTTTAATCAATTTATGTTTATTTTGTATATACAAAAATAAAGTATTATACAACATCATAAAAAAAAGTGTTTACCTATGTATTATTATAGTGTTAGGTGCAACACATAATATTGAGCATGTTCATAGCAGCAATCTTAATACTGTGAATAAATCAATATAATAGAATTCAAATTATTATTACTTTATTAGTTAACATTTTACCTATTTTAAAACTAAATTATTATCATAATATTATAATTTAGTATACTCATTAAAAATTATGTAGCTTTGAAATTTGGATAATGAATAATAATGTATCATATTGGCAATATATTTACAATAAATAAAATAAAAACACTATAATATGATGATATGACATAGGTACTGACGATGATTGAGCGGAGAGGACTAAAAACCAACCACCAACCATAATATTTCTAAAACTATGGTAGAGCTTATTGATTAGGATGTTATTTATAGATATTGTCGATAAAATAAAAATTCAATAGAAAACTGCAGTGGAATTTTTGATTTAAAGATCAGTGTCATTGTAATAAATCGCATTATATTTTAGAACCATTTTTGACCAATTAGGTATATCAATATTAAAAAGCAAGTTAATCCACAATGTGATTGATAGTGATTTGTATTAATATAATTGTTTGAAATAAACGATTTAAAAACTCACTAAATTGTTGATGTACTTACAGTAAATAATTCAACGAAAAATGAGGTTGTTATAATTGTTTATGAACTAAAATTAAGAGTCAATAATTTAAATTACGTAGATACTTTAACCGGTACATCAAAGAAACCTTAAAGCAAAGTTAAACGAATGAGATAAAATGAATCAAGACAATATGTTAGTCACCGGGGTAAGTGGCTGGAAAACAATATGTATCGTGCATACCATGGTGAAGTCAGTACCAGGGGCTCTGCCATTAGATATAGTGAGATTATTATACTTTTGTCTCCCTGTTTTCAAGTGTATGTTTCTTGGCCTGAATTTAATAATAATATTATTTTTCCGATGGTTCTCAAATCGAACCTTACCAATTATCTAAAGCTCTTTGAATGTAATACTATATGTTATGAAACTATTTCTTTGATAAGTATAGAATACGTGGATAACACAGCCTGAAATATAACAAAGAGTTTATTTTATGTTTGATTTAAAAAAATAAAAAATAAAATAATTATAAAAATAGGCATAATCCTTAACCCCCCTCCTCGCAGACTATAATCTTAACTACAATGCATCGTATCAATTGTACTTAACAATATATAATTTAAATTTGAATCAAATTATAAGACAGTATATATTTGCACTCTCTTATAATTTATAAGGTGCTGAAATTCATTCCTGATAACTATACAAGACACCTCTGTTTAAACATTTTTCATCCTATCATCCGTTTTGAGCTATAGTTAAATTCAGTTGGATACATATATCTACGTAAAATCATCATGTCTTAAAGGGATTGCTAGTGAAACTTTATTAAAAGGCAATATTTAGGCAATATACCATGTCGTTGCTGCCGCCCATGGCCTTTAATACATGTTAATTATTAGTGTGAGTGTCAGAGTGTGATTGTATGCGGGTATCTGTCACTCTTCGCAAGCACTGCACGCTTCCACATTTCAACGGCACAGCCGACCAAGAATAATAAAACTGATTTTTTGCTCAAAAAACACTGTACAAGAAAAACTGTCACGCATCGTAAAGTAATCAGATTTGATTTATTTTTTTTTGCTAGAGGTTAATTTTCTACTGCAGGGAGCATTGAGCATTTTTTTTCAATTGTGTTGCTTAAGAGTTAAGACAAACATTATAAAAATACCAAAACTTGGGAAAATTGGTCATATTCAAAAATCAAAATCGCATCATATTATTTTTAAAAATCCAAGTCCAATGCACACTGTAAGAAGTGTTTCTCTATTAAAAAACAAAATTATCGAAATCGTATTACTCTACGAGGCATGAGAGTTTTCTTGAGCAAAAAAACAGGTAACGTGCAAGAACCTTAATCTTATCTAGATAAATTATAAAATTTTTATCTAACTACCATCTAAGATAAAATCTGTACAGCTTATACAGTGAATATACATTTGCATGATAATATTTTAAATTATTTTACATTTATTAATAATTATTGGTAATCTTAACTAAGTTAATATTATTATTGGTGTTTGATATGTTCAATGTAGCAATCAAAGTATATATTTATAAATTATGTTTTCTTAACAATAAGACGTAAAAATCTTTTTTCCATCTATATGATTAGATATGTAAATATGTTTAACATTTTTCATTATCAATTATTATTATTTATTCAGCTATCAATAAATAGACAAATAAAAAATGATCTAAGTTAGACACTGCCTGCCATTCGATAAACACTGTATGAATGTTTGGTATTATTTCTTGCGGAGAACATTCTTAGGAGGTCGACGTCCGGAACTAGTGCAGTCTCCGTATTCTGGGAACTGGCCTCAAAATGTTTTCCACCATTTTCTGCGTTTTTATATTATAACTGTCGTATGCACTATGCCTCGTGACATCGCATCGGCTGACACGTCATAATAATAGATAATATCCGTCCCTTTAATGGAACGATCGAGTCAAGCCACACGTGTCTGCTGTATAGTATTTAATAGCGCAGCATACATAATCAGTTATAACTTTAAAAAGCCTACGCCCATAATTTATATTATTATTATTAACTTTTTCCGTCCATTATAACGTAATTGCGATGTAATATATTATTACTATGCACGTGGTGTTGTCCCATTCGCGGGGGTTGACGTTTGGAAATGCACGCGTACCTTCTATATGTAATACCGATGTATAGGTATATTGTATATATATTATATTGGCATTGATTTAAATACTGCACGTACGCACATGAGTCAAATTGGACGAAAGCGATTACTATACAGTATATTTACACAATGATTTGCTAGCACGATGACGACGACGGTTGAAGCGAAATAAATAGTTTTTTTTCATCCCCACGCTGCAAGGTACGTGAATGTTCTACTCGTTTCCCAGGCATCATATGGCAACAAAACTGCGATCAGTTTTTTTTTCATGTTTATTTTTGCAAGTTTTGAGTTATTTTTTTTACTATTTATATATACCTTCAATATATTGTAAATATATATTATACAACTTTTAAAAGTAATATAACAAAATATATTTCATTGATATTTTAACCTATAATTGCAAAAACATTGAAAATCATTGACTTCGTTAAACAATTTTGATGTAATTCTTATGTTATTTACTATTTACCTATAGGTTATAAGACATCAGAATATCAGATCGTGTATGTATGTGCGTCTTATTGTCAAAATGTGTTCGAAATATATTTATTCAGCGAGTTGTTGAAAACAACATTTCTATTTGTGGTGAAAGTATTCGAAATTGAATTTTGACTATTTCCAAATCCCGTATTCGATTAAGTTTTCGGGGATAATCCTAAAACTTGTGAAAGAAAAAGAGTCAAACTCTCTATACAGCAACAGCGCGGTGTGTAGTCATCACGTATTGACATCAAAGTGGTTCTGACCTATAAGACTTAAGTGTATATATATAATATATATATATATATGTGTGTGTATGTGTGTGTGTATATATATAGGCTTGTGTGTGAACTATATTCTTGATGTGAAATCATAAAAGAAAAGAGCACGTCTTATCCTTTTGCTACTTCAACAACGCACACAAAGCGTATATACACACGGTTTTGATTTTAAAAGCAGCCCGATAAGCCGGTTGTTGTTGAAAAACAAAACATATATTTTTATAATTTTGAGGAAATAATTATTGGGTTCTGGTAAATTGTTGTCAATATGATAATCAATATATTAATATTATATTTTGGTTGTATAGACGCGATTGGAGTGTAGGTAGATGTGTAAGATGTGCATGTATTACAGGTGTGTATACTTTTTTCCATTCCAACACGGTAACGCAATCATTATTTTTATTAGCTTTTAGTCGGTGACTATACTACAGAACAGTATTTTCAACTTACGCAATAAATAATTATGAAAATCAAAACGTCCATTCTTAAAATTATCTGTTGTTTCTAACGTTTACCCCCTAGTATTAATGTTAAGTTTCTATTGTAACTAAATTAATTCTTATTCTTATTTTGTTATTTTTTTTTTACATAATATTATTGTGTATTTTGTTATTATTATTATTATTATTATTAAAAAAGTCGCGAGTATACAACTACGATAACTTAACAATATGAAAGAACATTAAGTACTATCTAATTTTGTAAAAATGAGAGGTCCAAATGTGTATAAGATATTTGTTCCCGTATGCATATTATGCTGTATATTTAGAACGATGTAAGAAAAAATTGTAATTCACCTTTTATCATGCTTTTTATTTAAGATAAAAAAAATGTTATTAACATAAAACGAAAAAGACCATTTTAATTGCTTGTAAATATTGAATAAAATACCCCAAACTATTTGGGATTACCTATAGTAATTATGATATTTTGACTAGAAAATATTAACATTAATAGTCAGTGAACAATTTCAAGTAACAACTGTAATTATTTTTTGAATTGAATAAAAATTATAAAATCAATTTTGACGAATACTGGTACTGCTTAGTGCACTAGTGCCATTATCTATTACTGTTCAAAAAGGTGATGACAGTCACAAAAATAAACCATGATGGTAGACCTGCATGCTAACTAACTGCATGCTAAAATAATATTTTTGTTTATTGTAGGCGGCGCTACTCATGCTTACTATTATAGTAAGCTACACTTAACTATTTTTTTTTAAAACTTAGTAACTTTGTACATATTGACTGGTGATAGCTTGAAAAATGCATTATTTACTTCCAATTCATATGTGGCTTGGTGGTCTAGGGGTATGATTTCCGCTTAGGGTGCGGGAGGTCCCGGGTTCAAATCCCGGCCAAGCCCAAATAATTTTTGTTCTTTTTTTATGCAATTTTTTCTTTTTTGTCAATTTATCGGTCCATCACAATTCTTTTTTTTGTATTATTTTCATCCCATATATTAATTTTCATTAAGAAATTTGTTCTCTTAAAAAAAATTGATCGTCTCAGGCATTCAATCCTCGATTAATTAATAAACACAAAATAGGTAGAATTAATCTGTTATTTTATTAAATAAAATGTTTGAGTTTATAATAATCTTAGATGATATACATCATAATATTATGGTAGACGAAATTGAATAATCACAGACCATACAATAAATTATTATTATAAATGAGTAGGTACCTATTATATTAATTAAATAATTTTTATCATTACCCTATACTCATTAGTCATTGTTCATTAATCACATACAACATCATTGCTTATCTATAAAATAACAAGATTTTCAATCTTATATTTATTTCCATGTAATATAAGTATAATATAATAAAATATTCAACAAAAATGTTGATCGTTTTAAAGAAACCGGATTACACAGAATTATTATGCATGTATATTTACATAGTAAAAGAAAGACCGTAGGTGTCCTCCTAAAATGTTATGGTCCGGGACATAGGACAAGGGACCCGAATAATAATAAATTAGCTATTTAAACATATGTATTTCCAATACGCATTAAAATATCAGAAATATTGTGTGGATCACACTTTTGTAAAAATGATGATAATAATTAATACTCAAGCGGATTTACGAAGTATGAACCAAAATTTGGCAATTGTTATGACTCAAGAGATAATGAATAATCTTTGTTTTCGGTTTTACACGTGTCACCGTCTACCACTGATGTAAATAATAAACTATCCATAATATTATCAATATTTGTGCCGACCATGGGCTGAGATATTATACCTTAGTATCTAGCCCGTGGTGCCGTGATGCCGACCACACAGCAACTCTGTCTGTGCATTTACAATGCTCCCACCACTGTTCGTACAGTCACTCGGGTCACTCCAGTCACATTCACTCGGGTGGGGATACGTGTGACTGTGTGAGCGTTGTCTGTGCTCTGTTGTGTCCCGTGTAGTGAGTTGGTCTGTTGTGCGTGTGCAGTCTCGCTGTTCACGTTATGACTGCGACTACCCATGTAACCTATTATAGGTGCGGCTATACACATCGGCACGACGACACGTTTATTAACGATTTTGACTCGGTGTATATTAAACAGTTTGGAAAATAGATAAAATAAAAAAGTATACATGACAGCAAAAACCCTCCACGTTGTGTCGTTTAAAAATGGTCAAGTTGAGAAAAGCATGTTTAGCACTATACAACAAACCTGTGATAATATTATATTGATTGTATTGTGTTAAGTAATCCGAAGATATTGCGTAGATATTAGATACTAGATAGTTAGATTAGGTAGGTACCTACTTAACACTATAATTATTATTATTATTATTATTATTATTATTATTGACTTGACGAGAACATTTTTGCACTAAAATTGAAATATTTATTAACTGTGGGTTTTTGTTGTTAATCTCACAATTCACAATTTTGTGTGTGTGCAAAAATGTTCTTATTGCTAAGTAAATAATTACAGTGTTGAGTATTTATAATGTTTGGTTTACTAAGTGCATGTACAATATGTCAATATGATATCGTAACTTTAAAATGCTTAAAGTTTTTTTTTTTTAGACAGATCAACGCGTGGATTGTTTTTTAGTTTTTAGTGTGTTATTTATCTTTTAATTTAAATAATTTATTTATAATTTCTTTTACGGGCTGGGATCATTTTTACAACAGGTGTGTAGTTATTTATATAATAAATTATTTACAATAGATACTTCAACATTATAAAAGGTGGCTATTAAAATTTACAAATAATAATTCGTTCTTTTAAATGCAGTACTAAGAGTTTACTAACTTTACTGTTTATACAGATGTTGAATGTTGATAAATGATAATATAATTATTTATGTGTATCATAGTATAATGCACTATTGCCAAATAACATTGTATGAGACTGCGTGAGTGTATGACAATATTGACAGCAATTGTTGACTGCCTATGGCCGCATTTGTGTCTTTGGTCTCAAAGAAACGCTCAACATCAAATATTTTATGATAAATTAAATTTGATTATCAGTTATTAGATAACCGAATCATAGAATAGTGTTCAAAAATACGGAATATAGATTTGTATTAATTATTATTAATTCCACTTTTTAGAGCATGCCGCATTGCCAAATGGCAAATAACATAAAATATTAAAATTTTATTTGGCCATGATATACATCGACCTTACCTATATAATATGTGGCTGTATTATCGTTTTCCATAGGTACTTATTGACTTTAGGAAGCATACTATTTAAACAGACATTGGCATATTATATGGGTACATAAAATAGCCGTATAGATAATATTATATTAGAATATTAGTATGTATATAGGTAAAGGTACGGAATATACGTTGACATTTGTGTTGAAATTTATCAGAATACTTTTGAAAAACAGATCGTACCAACATATTATAACGACCCAGAAATAATGATTTGAATGACACGCAAACACCTTAAACGCATATTTCTTCAAGCCGTTAAAAGTTTTTATTGCGTTCTTAATGCCGACGTGTATTATATTTTATAACATAATATATTATGTATATGATATAATATATAATACGATACGGTATGGTAGGTGAATATTGATTGAAAGCTTTTTCCGCCAACGGAACATTTTACGGAAATATAAAACGTATCCCATATAATATTTGTATATTATTTTTACTACATGTGTACATATATTGTAAACCGACCAAAAGAAATAATAATAGGTACTTAAAGTAGTTAATGTTTGAAAATAAAAAAGCAAAATTGACACGAATATAATAATATGTTACTGTTTTATCAGGAAAAAATCATGGAATTGTAAATTGTAATATTAAAATGAAACATAATATGTGTGATGATTTTAATCCGAAAAAAAAACATAAAATATATTTGGGCTTGGCCGGGATTTGAACCCGGGACCTCTCGCACCCTAAGCGAAAATCATACCCCTAGACCACCAAGCCACGTGATGGATGAAGGCGCATTTTTAACTATAAGAATAATCACAAACATGACAAAAACAATGTTCCTTGAAAGTTTGAAAAAATGTCAGTCTATATTGGCAAATAAGAAATTCTTTGTTTCATTTGTGTATATCGGTGCTGTTGATGATGAATCAATGTAAAAGTAAAATATAAAAGGAGAAAAAAAATGAAAAAATTATTCGGGCTTGGCCGGGATTTGAACCCGGGACCTCTCGCACCCTAAGCGAAAATCATACCCCTAGACCACCAAGCCTCCGATGAAAATTTTGTTGAAAAGACACGTTCTAATAGACCATCGAATGAACGATTTGTTCACAAGGACTCATTAGTAATTTGATAAGGAGGGGGAAATCATTCGGCCGCAAGAGAAGGTGAATCGTTCGTGCCTCCTACGACTAAAAATATTATTGAAAAATCGTTGTAATTTATAAATTATAGTTCATAACTCGATTTCTTATATTTTTTTTTTTGTCTCACTGATTCTCTCTGTATCTGTCTCACAGTCACATTGTCACCAGCATTCGGCACCCGTCACTCGTGAATAGTCATAATTCGCTTTATTCTTTTTGGAATTTCAAGAAAATCGTAATACTAGTCGAGCACAACAGTAAAATAATTTTTACTTATTGTACTGCACTCTTGGAATAAAGTTAGTAAATAAATATTATTCAAAAAATATGACCACGACTGTAGTACGAGTATAACGAGCACCTCCATCTAAAATAAAAATATTTGAAAATATTTATTATAGGTATATATTTTTTGTATTTATATATATTTGATAAGCATAATATTGTTATAAGCGTACAGACTTTCTTATTTTTATCATTATTATTCGTTTATTTCTAATATTTACCGCAACTTCCGATATCAATCGAGTATATAAAACACTATTATAATTTATAATATTACCATACCGTCCATACCTATTGCCGTTATCAAGTTGATAATATTATAGACTACTATTATAGTCTATACTATTACTATAGGTGTAGAGTGTAGACGTATAGTACCCGTTTACTGTTTAGGTAGTAATGTAATATATTATTTCTGAATAATTATGACTATATTATATTATGTATATTGTATAAGTAGATAATTCGTATAAGTACTTGGTAGGTATCTACCTAATATTTTGATAAAAATCGATATTGTTGTAAAGTAAAACGATATAAATGATATACCTACCTAATAACTTATAAATTGTATTATTCTTATTATTATATTATATTGTATATATTATTAATAATTAATTATACATTTTTTATTATAATGTACTTCGTATAGTCTACTGTGTTAAAGGTATGATATAAAATAATGTATTTATCAGTAGCTTGTAGGTAGGTATGTATCATTATTATTATTCATTTACTGACATAATATCATTATTATAAACATGTGGGAACAATAGGAATAACTTACATACCTACCGACAGAAAACGTTGATTTAACGTATTATAATATATTCCAAACATTAAACAGTTTTGTACAACATACAGCTGACGAAAGCACAAAGCTCTACATTACAAAATGTTATATTATGCTTCATGCATTTCACAATTTTAAATAAAACACTCGTCGTTGAAAAAAAATCACGTATTTTCTCTATTTGAGGGACACGTAGTCAAAGATAAAACGCGTTTTGCTTAGTGCGCAAAATGCAAATATAGAAACACCACCGCGGAAATACGAAACACTTAACACACCGAATATTATAATTAGATCAATGTCAGTATAGTTGGTTTCAGCCTATAACAAGTGCCCACTCGGTTTCTTTTGCTATTATGTAGTTTTATCATGACATCTTAAGTTTCATTCGTGTTTTTTAGTTCCAACAATTACTTTTGTGCCCGTATAAAAAGTATTTTTTTCATTGTATCTGAAATTCGGTCGAGGGTTAATACATGCGCATGTTTACTTTTTTCACAATTATTATACAATTCACACTTGAGCAGTTGTATTTAAAATATAAAGTATACAAAGTTGAAAGTAAATATACATTTTTCTTTTTCAATATTTATTCTTCCGATCGACAAACCGTTAACACAGCTATTTTTAGTTTTAAATTTGGTACCTACTTTTCCTGTCTAAACTTCTTATTTGCAGTAGGTATACAGTGTATGCGCATTATTTATTATGATTCGTGATATACATATACCTACTACTTACAAGTTATAAGTGGTTTTTATAGGATAGTTGAATAAATTTGTTATTATGAATTAGGCATTTCTCTTGCAATCGTCAACTTATATCCATTATTTATAAAATTTGTTTTAAATTTTCTGGCTAAAACTATGATTGAATACTCCTGCAAAATGTTTTTAATAATCGAAGACACAGGCACACCACCCAAAGGAGCATTTACTTTGTGACTTATGTATACAACACACATAATATTATTATATTGTGCAATATATGTATTGGTGATTCAGTATGAGTATTCCGTAAAAATAATGTATCATGTACCTTTGAGTTTATGCTTTATTATATGACATATTACGTAGACATGGATTTTCGTAAATATGTTTTTAGTTATTACATATTTACATACTATATATACGTAGTACACACAGTGTATGGTGTTATAGGCTCAGTACTAATATACCGACTTAAGACTTTGCACATTGAAATTGCTCCCCGGGTAAGTAATTAGGTACTTAACAATTTTGTAGAGTGTTGAGTATTTTTATTTTTAATTAGTGTATCTAATTTTGATTTAATAAGTTGTAGAAACAATAAAAGTTTTGCTTTTAAAAAGTGTATTATTATTATTTTATGATTAGGCAACTTTTTTTGCGGAGCTTTTTTATCTACGTCAATACTAAATTATTTTGTGGGTATAAATCGTTTTAACTATATTTTTGGTTTTTAATTTGTTGGCTTGTACCAAACAATAATCATAATTCTAGTATCAACTATTATTCATATAACCATATCATATTTTAATATCTATTATTAATATTTTAAAAGCTTATTTTATATCAACATATGCTCATTATACTTGCATAGTATCTGTTCAGAGCTTATATAGCACCTATTTTTCATTTCACCTCTTTAATTGTGAATTGTCTTTCTATAATCCTATACTATAATGGATTATTAATTAATGAAACATAAAACAGTGAAAACACCTATTATGATATTTTATTCATACACCGCAGTACCGCACACCCAACATTATAAGTATTTTATTAATTAATTGCTATCATTATACCAGACTGTTTTCCGTGAATATTAAACGCTCGGAGGAAGAATATCAGGTATTTTTATTCTCCGTACACCATCACTCTACGTTTTTATCCAGGCGTATTAATATATACAGTATTCTTGGAATGAAAAAAATATAAATCCCTAGCATATTTTATTATTTAATACTTTGGTAGGTTTCGGTACGAGAAATTTGCACCAGTATAGTGATTCATCATAATTAAAAATAAAACGCGCGAAAAACTCAAAAGATTATAATTACACTGATATACCTATACTAATATATTTCAAGAGAATCGTTCGTGCCGGTATTTTTGTTTTCTCGAATTTATCTCACGTTGTACTTAATCCCGCGCAGAATCCACACAAAAGGAAAGTGCTCTCTTAAAAATCTACACGCGCCATTTCTAAATAATAATATTTCTGGAACCGTGAATGATTCTGCTGCGGCCCATTCTTATGCAATACGACTTGACACCGAACCGTCGTCGGCAAAAAAAAAAAAATAGACAGTAAAGTACCACCTCGACCGATGTTTCCGGTCCGAACACAGTTGATATGTTAACGCCTTGTTTATTGCCCTTACGACGATGCTGCAGTGTAGTTAGTTGGGTGT
Source organism: Myzus persicae (assembly GCF_001856785.1). Classification (NCBI taxonomy): domain Eukaryota; kingdom Metazoa; phylum Arthropoda; class Insecta; order Hemiptera; family Aphididae; genus Myzus; species Myzus persicae. The sequence continues at coordinate 154,837 of NW_019103520.1, forward strand.
GTCGACAAACGCGATTTGTTTTATGCATAGGGTGAGTAAACCCGTGGAAAGCTAACAACAGGTTTCCTTAAGGACGTATAAGACGCAAGATAACGGCGCCTATGTAATAAATAAGTAAAGTTCGTATTCAAACATTAGGTGTGGCTAATCGTAATTGTGCGTGATGTTTTACCGTTTATACGTCTCGTCGTACATATATTGTGGGACTTGAGTGTCTATCAAAATAATATGTAAGATACATTGTACCTATGTATCATTACATTACACATATTTATTATATTATATTGTATACAAATCATCTTAATAGTATTATATTGAAATGGTTATTATAAATATATACTACTAGTAAAGTAGTAGGTATTATATAATATTGTCATAATTCATTGCACAACTTTGGGCGTCATAGTTCCGGTTGAATAATAAAAAGTAACCAAGGGATTTAAAAATAATTTTATATTTAAACTGTATCTATTTGCACTGTGTAATATATTATAATATCGATAATATCATATTGTGCTCAGTGCACCAGAATTACTATCAATTTGCTATTATGTAAAACGTCAGTACCATTTTTATCGTCAAATTAATTTTGATTTTCGATCGTTTAATTAAATTATGATTTCTGTGAAAAAAGTGTAAGTTAAATTTTATGGCGCAACACTTATAACGCTAAAAGAAAATGGCTCTGAGAAAATTGATGACATTTAAGCTGTAAAGTAAAAAGATACGGTCATTAATTTTAAAGACTTTGTTAAAGCAATATTATATTGTACCCTACAGTTGGTCGGATGGAATTCACTCAATGTGGATCAGTATATATAGTATAGGCGTATAGCCTAAAACCGTCTAAGACTATACTGTTTTTATTATATCATTTTTAATTTAAAACTCAATATCTTTCGTATTTAATTCTCTGTCCATATCAATACAATTATACACTCTACAAGTATACGGGTAGCAGGTATCTTAAATGATTTCATTAATTTTTAACAAAATTTAAGACTGTTAGTTTATGTATGTAAAACGTTTATATCCATAGATCATTTTTGTTAATGGTTTCTAGTTGATTTTAAATTTAACGTAAATCAAGAGATTTGTACCTATACCTATATTTTCAGTATCTATACAGTATAAAAGGCCATTTTTAGATGATCCGTATTTAGAACCGTTTTTTGATCGTGATGATTTAGGTGAATCAGTAGTTATAGATAAAGGTAATAAAACTGATGATAATGACACAATACATTTATATGTTGTAACCAATATGAGCAAAGCATAAAAATCATTTGCATTGTTTTTTTTTTTCAATCAACCTATTTGATTTTATATTTTAATGTAGGTTAATATTGAATATTATGAAAACATAATGATATATTCAAATATATTCTATGCTTACATATTAAGCAATTCTTATTCTTGTTGAACACATATTGTACAAAAAATTATATTTAAATTATTTTATCGATTCCCATACTTTATAACACTATTTTATTATTTCCATTAATATATTAAGTAGTGTATTCATATAGTATATAATACGAGTAAGTGCATTAATTTCAAAATAAATTATAATCTCTTTTGTTTTTTTCATAACATAATGACACAAATTTATTATACAGAAATAAAAATGCTGTACCGAAATATGATGACATTTTATTTCCAGAAATGTAAGTACTTATTCAGCGGCCCAGCAGTGAATTATAATTTTTAAAAAATGGAACATATTATATTATCATGAATGAAATAACAAACAATTCACAAATAATGTAATGCCATTTTTAAAAATTAATTATATTCATAGCATAATTTTATATTTGGGACGTGGAGACTTTTAGTACATCTTAGTAGAACCTTTATAAAATGTACAATTTACTTCATCGAATATTTAAATTTTAAATAGAAGTCCAGCGAATCGAGTGTTTATGCTTACACATGAATAAATACTAAATAATGAAACCCATTTCTATTTAAGCCTTAGGTACGTAATTTAATTACTTCCTATTTATTGTGATACAATATATTTAAGAATACTATTTTATTTTCTAATTAGTTTTGCTCAAATATTAAATTTAAGCAATAGGCTGTAATTGTCGATAATCGTAAGGTTAGAACTATTAGTACTTAATTAATCAATATTCATGTTCATATTTTACACTCTGAATTCATTTAGTATCCAAGTATCTAAATAAATAATAAGTATATAAAAATAAAAATATAGTTTTAGATTTTACTGTATTACCATAAAATTTAATAATTATATAATTCTTGTATTAATATGTTTCTTATAGTATATAGTGCCATAATCACAATTATTATGAAGATTATGTTCTCGTGATTAGATCACACGATAGGTGCAAGTAAAATGTGCATCAACTAGCTTAAAATTAGTCATTAGCATAATAGGAAAAACCAGTTTTCTTTAAATTAGATGTTTTGATATTTTAAAGCATTATTTATAGATTATTAACAATGAGTCATATCATCTGTTTTCAATTTCTTAAGATTGTAATATTTCAGTCTTCAGACCGCCGAGTGAGGTATATGATTCCTGAAGTACGAAACTCGATTTCACATGATGAGCTGTTGCTTTCGAAAATGAAAATCATGATAAATATATGTGCATGCAGACATGACGTAACGTGAAAACTTAAACCACGAATCACGAGTGTACACTATTTGATTATTAAAAATATAAATATTTACAGAACATTAGAAAAGTACACCGTTTAATCTTTTCAGTTCTACACAGTTTTTTTTTTTACAAGCTGTTTGGATTTGTCCGGTTTGATAAATTAATAACTACCATCGTCCACGCTTGTCTAATCTATGATTAACCGAGTATTCTCAATACTCTTTGAGTATAAAAATCACACCAAAAAGTGTTTTCAAAGAAAAATATCCTCATCATTATTTTCATAATTTATTATGACAAAAACACCACGATTTTTTTCATTTCTTACCCCGCGTCTGCCCGAAAAGATGTATTTTTTTGAAACCACGTTATCACTTGGTAACAACTCGATTGATTTCATTAAACACTTACCGCCGACCGAACGCACACAAACCATAGACGAGAGTTATATTATCCTTTATGTGTACATCGTCGTATATTCGTACATTATGCTATTTCGAGTACGAGAAAGTCGCGTTTTCAAGGAAGTCCGTTTAGCGCATCGTTGTGGAGACAAATAAAATTCCTCTTGACCTTGTGCCAAACTTTCAAGCGTTATAAGTTTCCCATAAAAGTTTATACTCGAGTGTGTGTGTGTGTGTGTATACCGGTTAGTGGTACGTTATTTAAAGTACGTCGACAAAGATGGGAAGGGAGAGTGCCGAGGGGAGGCGAAAACCGTTCTTAGAACGTCGTCAGGAGAAAGCCATATAATATTATGAAGTACACACACAAAAGATAGATGGTCTGTAAAACAGGGGTCGGCGACGATCCGAACTTCTTCGTCCTCGGCCAGTTCATACGCGCGTGTGTGAGAGTGCCTGTTATTTGACGAAGATCCCTCCGATCCCCTCCATGTCACTTCCCTCGTGGCCGAATTTGTGTGTACAAGTTTTGTTTGTTCCTGTTCAACGAACTTTAGTCTTTGACTATAATATACACGCGTAATGTGCATAGTGTATACTGTATTTTATATACCTATGTAATATGCACGGTCGTCACGGTACGTGCATACCGGTCAAAATAAACGAATATTTGTCAAAATGTAAACTGAATTAAATTAATCGATTACCGCCGCTTCTAACCCGACTGCGGTCCCATTACATTTTTTATGCTCATTATTAATTTTATTTTTTTACGAAAAGGTCAGTCATTAAACATCTCGTTATTTTTTAACCCCAGTTGAACATTCCAATCCCAAATTGCAATGTTTCTGATGAATACTATCGTATTGTATTATTGAAATATCTTAAACATTTTTGAATAGTTCAGCAAGCACATTATATTTCTTATACGTTATTAACAAAAAAATAGTGAAATCACAGATTATTTTAATAATATAATATAATATTATAATCTGTGGTAAAATTATAAACATACCTAGTTATCATAAGTGTTAGAAAAAAATATTGATATGTGACAATTATATAGACTATATGTCTAAACTCTAAAAGCACTTTCGAAGTATTTTATTATAACAGAAGTGAGAAGATCGTCCATGCGTATATAATATACGCATATTTAGTTACTTATTTTTGTTGGTACCTATTAAAGTAGGTATACTTAAAGTTTATTTTTAGGTCTCATAATATGATGGCTGGGTTAATTTTATTTTATTAAAAAATGTATATTCTAAACATCACTAAAATGCTTAGTAACAATGTTTAATTAAAATTTAAGCGAAGAAGAATTTTCCAAAAGTCTTAAACTCTTTTATGTACAGCTTTCATAAAGTTTCAAGTTGCTATGTATATTAAATGTAAAATAGTTGGGTAATTTTCGATTTTTTATGTATTTCAGCTACAGCTAAGTATATCTAAGACCTAAGTATAAAACTACAAAAAAGTGTTGAAAAAAATAAGGAAAGTAGTTGACCGCTCTGCTGTACAGCTGCGCTGTGGAACCAGTGTACCATATTATACATCTCGTAGTGGAGTTGGTCATTGTAATGTGTATGTTACATTTGATTTCAATGAAAATCGTTGGAAACGAAAAGTTATTCTGAGCAAGTACCGTATAATTGTATGACCACTAACTACTTAATATATATTTTCATGTAGGTATTAAAGTAATTTATTATAGAATTTAACTATTATAGTATTATGGTATAGGTTGATTTCATTTTTATCGAAAACATTACATTTATTATATTATTAATAATTAAATATTATAATTGTATAATATCATTTTTATATAATTAATTATTAACATATTGTTATTAATTTTTGAGAGTTTTATTTTATTTTTTTTTACTGAAATTGTTATTAATAGTTATCGAAATTACATACTAGTGGCTTTAAAAAAAAAAAATTTAGTTAATATGCCACCATAATAAACGATGTGAATAGATTCACTGTAAAAATATGCAAATGCAATAGCTTAAAATTAATCAAAATATTTTGAAAATGTCATTATTTGTGTAAAATATAAAAATGTACTTGCATGAGAGTTTCAAGTTCACCGACAAATATTTTAGGATTGCAACAAAATAACTAAAATAGTTGTGAGAAACCAAAAAAAAAATAAAACCAAAATAGTCAAACCAAAATACCATACACAAAATATTGAATGAACTTGACGCGTGTGTATGGTAGTGAACAACAAAAATAATGTCATAAGAATAAATTGAGCATCACCCTATAAAAAGTTAATAAGCAGCTCAGCACATAACGAAAATAAGATGAGCTTTTGGTGAACACCTTTCTATCACAAAGAATTTGTTGTGTTTGATGAATCCTATAATGGCATACATGCAAATGACGTCTCCATAATGTACCTACGAGAATCGTATAATAATAATTTAGCCAGATAATAAAATATCACACACGTATTTAATATAATACTCTAGAAGCATAAATCGCATACAAATATACAGTGTGGGTCTTAATAAGTGTGACTTATTTAATTTCCATACATATTTTTACTATGTTCGTAGAATTTATTTGAACGAGGACTTTTGCCCGCCCACTTGTACAGACTAATTTTAACTTTTCGAAAAAACGGTGTACGTATATATGAATTATACTCGTATACACAATATATACTTATTTCATACAAAATGTAGCATCTTAAAATGTAATGTTCTAAGCCCCTGTCGGTTTCATTTGAAAACTGGGACATTCACAATTGACACTAAGATGAGTAGCTTCCAAGTATAAAGTATTTAATATATCTATTTTATTTTTTTCACGATGTTCAACGAGACATACTATTTAAGAAGTAATGTATTTTCTTTTATTAATAAAGTTTAGAGCTAAGGTAAAGTTGTACCTGCAGTGTCTTACTGTAAGAACATCCTATCAAAACGAGTCAAACTCATAACTCCTTATCGAAAACAAACCAAAATGCATGTGATTATTATAAGATTAGTATATTTCGAAGAAAACATTCACGAGTAATGTTTTATTTAATTTAAATGTATTTAATAATGTGTATATTTATATAATATGAACAAAACATTCGATGTGATCTCGTGGCATTATTGCTATTTGCTACTATAATATAGAGTTCTGAATAACACGTTCTGTTTTTGGCGAGTTATGCAAAGCTCTGATTGTAAAGCCAATATTATTGTAGCTAAAATAACAAAGTTTACCTTATATAAACTTAGTTAAATATCATCAAAGGTTCAGTGTTTACCTTCTCAAAATTTCGTCAATAAACCAGAAATGTGTCGTTTGATTTCAACTTCAGTTTGAAGATTTATTTGATTGATATATGTATATTACAAACGTAAACACTTCAAAATATTAATAATAAAAATAAACATTACATTTTATTAAGCTAATGCAAAATTAACGACGGGGGAGATATTTATGAATACCTAATAATGTTGACTAAACAAATATTTGAACGATTGATTCGAATAATAAAAATAATGAATTTCAAAAATGATAAGTTACATTATGTTAAGGAGCTTACGTGAATTATTGTTTGAGTTTTTTTCAATTTGTTTAATAATATTATAGCTTAATTATATAAGGCACAGTTAAAATATAAATTATTATTAATTAGATACCTATTGTAATATTATTTTACAACTTTCTATGAATTAATTTACATCTGATTAAACCAACCAAACTCATTTAAATATTAGGTTGTACATTAAGGGTAAACTCAGATGTAACCAACCTCATAAATTATAAAAATCTTTCCCTGAATTATTTAATATGTAAGACGTGAAACATATCGAAAAAGTAGAAGCAGTGTAATATCCTAATTTTATTAGGACATTTAGAACTCGCTTATTTAATCACAAAAATAACAATTATTATTTTAGACAAAGTATTATATCCCACATGTGGTTATAGGATACACAATTACACAAATATACTCCGATAAAATTAATAGATTATAAAAAGAGATTATTCAAAAATATTTCTATCCATTTTCAAATATGAAAAGTGCTAAATCTAATATTAAATACAGCTTTTTCTTTCATACATGAGTGTACACGACATTATAAATATAACCGATTTTAATCCTAATCCAACTAGTTTATTTTTAAATAATTGAAATCCGATTAGTTTAACTACTCGTAATGTTATCAACCGTTTAGATCGAAATTGGCAGTAAAGATTAAAGAGTCCACCTAAAAATCCCGAATTCCCGATATACTATATTTGCTCACCCACCCGTGGGGGACGAGGATTTCGGACATTTATCGGAGGGATGCCGCCCCGGGACGATTGATCCAAATAAGCGACCGCAATCCAGTACTAAAACGTGTTGTGTATGAGGGGGGGGGGGATTCCTATATTATTATGCCCCATATGTTTAATAATAATAATAAAATAATTTATTATACAACGGCGCGTTGTGATGTTGACCACACGTTAACGAATAAATCAACCGTGCGGTGGTGTGAAAAAAGTGTGTTTTTGCACATTACCGAGGCCACTATGAGTTTACTTACGAGGAAAAAACTACATAGATAATTTTTTGGGGGAAAAAATAAATTATACATCCTTTTTTTTTGTAATGTGCATTTATATACGTCGTATATTATTACGACGTAGACGTGGGTGCGCTTAACGCGCTACCGTATTACACGTATACAATAATATATATTTCACAGTTTTTCCCCCCCATTATACTATTATTATTATTATATTATTGTTATCATTCGTTACATGTATTATGCCGATTACGTCGTGTAACAGAATAATGCGATTTTAAAACAAAAATATATCCTTCAACTGTATGAAAAATGGTTTGATTTTATATTCGTTAATACAAAATATTTATTTCTGTTTTTTTTTTAAATATTATATTTTTTTAATCGTTTCCGATAGGGGTCTAGACATCGATCCAGCAGCGCTGGCGTTATGTGCCGCAAGCGTGACGGGCGTAATAAATTCGAAAACAATAATTCGCGAAACGATTCTGATACGGTGTACAGTAATCGGCATTGGCCGAGTGGTGGCGGGGAAGCAGTGTTGAATTCACGGAAAACCTGGGTTGGTGGAGGGGTAGGTGGTTGGAAAAAAAAATAGAAAGCTCAAAATTGATTTATCGTTGGAGGTACATACACACACATTATTATTATTATTATTATTATTATTATTATTATTATTATTATTATATTATACCGATAGAACAAACAGCCGGAACGCCGTTATGCAGCAACGAACGGTTTTAACAAAGTACAATAAACAGCGGCAAACCACTCGTATCATCTGTCGGATCGCCGGCGTAGTGCGTACCTTTGGATGTGTATAAATATTAAAATAATAATAAAATCGCACCCCCTCACTCATCCAAACATAACTGCAGTATCCCCTTTGCACTATTATACCTTTTTGTTTTTCTACCGGATCGTATTATAGTGTGTATAGGGTATGTGTGTGTGTGTGTGTGTGTGTGTGCGTGGCACGTACTTTGTTTTCGATTTAATTTACGAGCGCTGTAATACACACACAAACATAAAATACACCAAGTATACTACAATCGCCGGCCATATCTATTTGCCTCGTCATAATATACGGTTCACAGTTCTTTAATAATAATTATAATTTAATGAATGTTTGTATAGCTTAAGTTAACGGCAATGAAAATTATATAAGACAGTTGTCGAGTATAATTAATGTAATATATAAACATTTCAAAGTCATGTATCACATATTATTATAATAATTTTATAACATAATTCACCATGTTATCATTGTGTGGTTAATACTTACATGTTTTGGAAACTGTATGCAGCATAATAGTCTATAGATTAGTTTTTCAACTGTGAACAGTTTTATATTCAGAGTAGAGCGATAAATGTATTGATTTCACAATGTTATGTGTTTTTTTCCGAGTCTAAAGGCTTTTTTCCAGTAAAAAAATTATAAGTTTTTCAACTTTGTGTCGGATATGGTCTCTGGTAGCATATTGGATCTAGTTAGTACTTTAGGTGGTTAAGAATTCAAGAATAAAAGATTCCCAGTATTTTTCAAAATAATCGGGAAACAAAATTAAGGAAACCGTTAATTACACAAGTTTTTAATAAAATGTAATATTTTGTTATTACTCTAAAGTAAATAACCGTGGTCTTGATATTTTCACTAAATGTTTGTATTTGAATTTTCGATACAAGATAACATTTTCAAAATATTTTGACTTGTGTATCTATATAGATATTTGAAATTCCCAATTGTTTTTTAGTTTTTTTTTCCATAAATATCTATAGAAAAAAAAATGTACTCGGTCAAAAGCTTGAAAATATAATACAAGGTTCCTCGTATACTGCTATAAAAGCCATTTTAAAATATTAAAAATTCATTGCCTTGATTCTTTTTATAAGCATTTGAAGTTCAAATGTTGACATAATTCGTAAAATTGGCGAAAATGTGCAAATAATTATTCAAAAATGTATAAAGTATTCAACTTTTTTTTAGCTAGGTAAGGCTTGAAAATTGATTACAACATGTGTATATCTGTAATGTGTACTGCACAAGAAAAATTAAAAATGTACCAACACAATTTTTTTTACAAACATTTTTAATTCAAGTTCGGAATAAAGAATAACACTTTAGTTATTTTGTTGTAATTCAAAAATACTATTCTTATGTAGGTACTTGAAACTTCTGACATAAATTATTTTATTTGATACACACAACAACATTTTCAAGTGTAATATTTGCGTCAAAAATTAATTCAATCTACAGTATTGCTAATAATAAAATAAGTTACTTTAATAGCATCATTAATATATCATTTTATATACCGTATTTGCTCAGAGTAATTTTTCGTATGCAATGATGTATCATTGAATTCAAATTGAACACATATATTACAGTACATCAATGAAGACTTACACTCGACACCTACTTTATAATAGAGCGGTTCCCTATATTTACTCCATTTTTTTTTTTATTAATTTTACTCTTAAAACTCTTTGTTGGGACAAAAAAAGTAGTTCAAAAAGTTGCGTTCAGCGCTCAATTATAAATTTAAAGCCAAAACTCAGTAATAAAGTCTTTAAAAATTCATAATAATAATATATTATACCGATAATCATCCACAGGTGCAATTGTAAAAATGTTTGCAAAATAAAAATGTGAATTTATGATATTTAATTAGGTACCATAGAGACGCGGATCTTTCTACATGTTTATTTAAATTAAAAATCGAAAAATTATGTTAGTGTATTTACGATGGATAATTAATCTGATTGTGCTATTCCACAAATAAAATATATGTTCGAAAGTGTGTTATTTCATACAACTATACAAGATTACAAGATTCTAAATAAATTGCTTAAATACATGACCATACGAAAACATGATAGTTGTAACTTGTAAGAATACTTTATTAGTTTCAATTTAGTTTTCTTAATGGTTTCATCCCTACCTGTAAATTAGTAATATCCTATAAAGTCTATACTTAGTAAACAGACTACATCGCGCAAGATATGCCTATAATATATTATACCTATTATAATAGTATGGGCAGCAAAGCTAAGTAATCTTTGGATAATCAACTAGAAACTTATTAATACTTTAAATCAGGCTTGTATGGTGTTTTGAAATACGTCTTTATAATAATATAAGATTTCTATACATATTCTTATATAAGCTATCTTATAATATATTGATATTTAATTACCTGTAAAATAATCAATTTATATTTTATTATAAAACCTAATCGAACCCGTAACTATATGTTCGAATATTTTATAATCACTATTAGGGTATTTTATCATATAATATGGTGTAGGACGGAATTCATTTAATACCTACCTAAGTACATAACTGGAAATATATAAATATTATAATATAGGTAGTAAGTATGTGAAACCAAATTTATATTCATCTATTCAAATTCATGAATGCGAATTATAGAAGAAAGGTATATTTTTTTCCGATAGTTTTTAAAAAACATTTAGAGTGAATGTGAATAGTATTTTTCGTGCAAATAAGTCGAATTTTTTATCTTCTCCCATAACGAAAAACGTGAGTTTAATTATTTTGGTATTAAAATAAATGTTTATATTTTGGTTTAAAATCGATTATAAACAATATTGTGTTTTTATATCTATATGTTTAAGGCACACGTATCACATTATAATATGGCTACAACACAAATATTTTACATACAAAAACACAATATTATTAATGTTTAATATAAAACATTGAAATATTATAAAGTATAAAATTATAATAGGTATGTATCCAACGCAGTACAAAATATAGGTCGTAGCTACAACACATTTAAAAATAGAATATATATTTTATATTGTGTCTATAAAAATGTTATGTCTTATGTGTCCATAAAAATAAAACTTTGAATTTAAATCAATGAAATTTTATTTTATTAACCTAACCTAACCTCAAGAATAATAACAGTATAAAATAAAACAACAAAAAACAAAAAGTAGATTTATTAGTACATTAAATCGTTTAAATGTTTTTTTATTTTTTTTTAAACAACTGTTATTTCTGTGGTCTGTTCCTGTGCTTATCCATTTATATATTCTTTTAGCTAACTGGTATGAGTCTATGTCATGAAGCATAATAAACCTTTCTACGTACCTACCTGTATACTTATTACTTATACAATTATCTGTTGACTGTTTGGTATAGGTACACATAAAAGTTTTATAATAACATGAGTGGTTACCATTTCGCGGACGTGTTGTATTAACTGAACTTTTTGAGTGCACACGAGAGATAATTCTTTAGTCGAGGTTCGTAATAATTTACTTCACAATGTCACTTTTAGTTTTTTATCATTTCCAAAGGGATAACAACCAAATGGTGATTATATACTGCAGTTTTGAACAAACAATAAGGGCATCCGGCTTCTTTGCCGAAATCGTTTTCAATTAAAATTTCAAATTATCACTTATGTAATTTTTTATACTTAATTAGGTTAGTTTCAATGTATTCTCTTATCGTTTACACTACAAATAATTCTATAAATATGTGAATGAGCATTGAAATACATTTTTAAATACTATATAGCTAGATACCTATACTATGTAGTTTATTAATGTTTCTCGTATAATTATAACTGCTTAGAGAAATAATATTGTTTGTCTTTATTAATAACGTACGCACACGACTTAAACATATTTTAATTGTATTAGCTGGTAGTTTTGTAGGTATCTTAAATCTTACAAGAGTTTCGAACATTTGTGTACACGTGCAAAAAGCAAATATAGTTCTATAAATATTTAAATTAACATAAATTATATCGTACGGGTATGGTTATCGTGTAATATTCTGCACTTTTGTAGGAAACCATAATATCGTTAATACAATATAATTAAGTGTTAAGTAGACTGCAGAGTATCACATGATTCATTTCATAATGCCTGCAAAGATAAAAACAAATAGATTGAAAATAATAACATTTTTATGTGAAAAAAAAACAATATTAAAAAAAAAATATGATTCCAATATTATTTTAGCTGATCTGTCATAATATGTACGTATAAAATAAATACAAAATATATGATCATGCAATTATTATTATATAATAGTGGCCATAATATTTTTTTAACATTTTGTACATTATAGTATTTTACCTATGTACGGACAAATTCGTATTTATCATGCATTTTGTTATTTGGATTCGATATTATTATTATTACTTGTTATTGTTATACACTGTTATTTTAATTGTAAACGATTTTTTTTCAGTAGCTATTTATTATAAGTAATTTATAATAGGTACAAATATATGTACAAATATCAACGCATACAAACTCAGTTCTTTATTTGATCGTTAATCAACGCCAAACGTTCGTTTTAAATAATATTGAACGGTGCCTATTTATTAATACAGTAATTCGACTAATGCGTATATAGGCTCAAATTAATGACAATTCACCAGAAAATGTTGTAAAAAAGTTACTGCAAGTGTATAATAACATATATTTTGAAGACTATTACATGCAAACAGCAGTTTATAATATACATATTATACTATGGTAATAAATACAAATATAGTATTGTTTTTATTTATTATACCTAAAAATAATATCTCATGCACAGAAAATACAAGATCTAAATATATCTTTTTTTTGAGTTAATATTGAATAATATAATATATTATGGTTTTCATAATGAACGTAGAAGTCATTGGGTATTTTGTGATGTCGCCATTGGAACTTTCGTTAACGACTAACATATGTATGAAAGAGGATTAATTAAAAGTTCACATAAATGAATAAATTATTAAGTCGGCTATCAACTGTTTAGTGTAGAAAAAAAAAACAAATTGGAGTGAAAATTGGTAAAATAATAATGCGTATAGTGGGCCGATAACGCTTTGTAGCAATGAGAGTATGAGACAAATGCTACAAATGCGTTATTCGTTTTAATTAAAAATACACAGAATATAATTGCTCTCCCGACCTAAAAAAAAAAAATAATAATAAATAAATACAAATACGCATTGGTTGTTGCTCCACGCTCGTCGCAAAGCACTTTGTGTCAATACTACGCGAAGCCTCGGCACGTGCTTTTCCGAGTGTTTCGTCTATTAAACCGACTTTGGAATTATATCGAATCCCTTTCGTTTCGTGCAATACAGCAGTATACTGTTTATCGTCCATACTTATCTTTAATAATTTTTTTTTTTAATTGTATTGTCACTGATGTGACGTACAATGTGTATATAGCTTAAAAAAAAACACAAAACCCAAAATATAAGTTTAGGATACGATTTTTTTTATTGTATACACATACAGTAAGCATACAATAAATTATTATTATGTAGGTATATTGCGGACTTGAAAAAAAACGTAATTATAAAATTAGGTTATCGTTTCTGCAATCTGTGTAAACTTCCGACGTCGTATATTCAACTATATTGTACTATACATACAGACTTATAGCTATACACTTTAAATGTATCACGGACCACGGTTCTCGGTAGTTGTGTAGTTTGTTGGAATTTAATTTAAATTTTTAAAATGATAATTGTAAAATGATTTTAATTAAATTACTTTAAAGCCCTGGTGACCCATATTTCTAAGATGTATGTACGATACACATACAAAACAAATTGTTCAATAATTGAGGTTTTATCTTACCAATCAATGAGCTGTGGCGAACATCGGAAAGCTATTATTGCGTGCACATATTATAATTATTATAAAAAGGGCACTAAGAAAAAATGTGGTCTCTAATTAAAATGAAAGGTACCTTTTACGATTTCAACAGCGTATGGTACATGCAATATTTAAATTTTAACCAAATGGTATAATGCTTGTACGAACAAATACTTTTATCGTTTTATCTGCCTAATTGTTCTTTGTTCTGTGTTATGCATAGGTATTATAATATTATAGTGGTATTATATTATAATCAAAATATTAGAATGAATTGTGCATAATAATATTAAGTATGATAAGTTAAAATTCTATTATTTGCAACATAATCGAAAAACATATTTACTTAATTCTTATCTCACGACAAATAAATATAAGGGTTAATTCTCTCTCTCTCTCTCTCTTTGAATGAAACTAAAAGTATATAAAATAATCTGTAGCGACAGAGTTCACGTTTTCAAAGTTTTATGATGAAAATTAAATTAATGTTTATTGTTTAAAATTCTGAGTGTATGAGCGATGAAGATTGGTTTTTCAATGATGTGTATTTTTTTTATGTATGTTACCAATGGTTAATGTTTAAAGAGTATTTTAAAAGTCTAATGTTCTAACTTAGTTTATTACATTAAAAATCAACAGTAAAATGTTTTTATTATTCACACTTATAAACTGACTATCATCATTTGAGAAAAAAATAAACTGAACGTTTATACATGAATAATCAGTAAATTGTTCAATAAAACAATATTATATTCAATAAAAAAATTAAAACAATATCCTACTAAACATTTAAGTATTAGGTTAGGATGGGTGATTATTGTTTTTTGAAATCAGGAAAATCAATTCAGAGAGACCTATTTTTATCATTGCTCCCAAATTCAACATGATAATTTACCCCTATTTTATACAGATGTAAATTCCACCACAAAATCTATGAAATATTTTATATTACTTTAGTTATTGATTTCGAATAACTAAAATATTTCATAATTTAAGGTTAATAATAAAAAACATAAAATAATTGCTAAAAAACGCATTTAATTTTAAACTCAAAATTGTCTCATAAAATACTAAAGGCATTTAAGTTGTACTCAAATCTTCTAATGCTATTGTTGTAATTTTTGTTTATAATCATGTATTTTTAAAGTTTTACTAAAAAAAAAAACAACAACAATAACAACAATAAATATTATTAAAAAGAACACAATACAAATAAAAGCGATTTCATTGTGCATGACATTTTTACCTGTAAAAAGTTAAGTATAATCAACCGTATTGTTGTAAATGGTTTTATTCTCATTATTCTCCTATTATGTAAATTATATTATGTTTTTTTTATGTATAAATCGGCTTAATTTTGCTTTTATTTCTCCAATTCTAAAAAAAAAAACATTGTCTATTATTGAAATCGTAGATTATAATATAACAATGATATCATTATCGAACCTACTGAATGATAAAATATTATATCAGCCTGCGAATGAATTTTTTTTTAAATAATGCATAGCTATTAGCTAGTTATACATAAAAATAATATTTACATATAGGTCAACTACCCCGTTCATATTATTATAATATAGAGTACGCAAGTGTGTAAAATCTGAATTCATCGCATTAGTACAATATGACAATGTTTTAATATTGAATCGTTAAAAATATTCATATATACATATTACATTGGATTTGCGAAAACCTGGGTAGTCCGTTTTAGGAGATTAAACGATATTAATTGTTCGTAAGAGATTATTAGATTACATGCATAGCTCACCGTATCCGCTGTAATCGAATAATGTCATTATATTGTACTAACCCTTCCCCGCAATAGTCCCATCAAACGTACAAATAGGAAATTCGAATAATATGGATAAAGGAAAACACTATAGGTACACGTAATATTATACGTCACGTGACTGAAGTTACGAGGTACGAACTTAAAGTATATTGTGTGTGGAGTGTGTAATTTCACAGAAGTATAATGTACAATAATTAAACACCAACATATTATTTCGAGGAGGGGTTTTAAACAATATTTTAATTAATACCACAGGTAATAAAACATAGTATTGCATTAGAAACAGCAAATTAAATTTCGTAAAGAATTTGAACATCCAATTCCCCTGTAAACACGTGGCCGACAAGTAGGGTATACACTCATACGAAACAATGTAATAATAACATTATATAGATTGTAGGGTTAACGATGGTGATATACAAATATATATATATATATATTATACACTGTACATAGTTTGAGTATATTATACATGCGTAGTCGAGTAACAGTATTTCCCTCTTGTGAAAAAAAATGATACTGAATATAAAATTATATTATTATTCAATTAATACAATGCTGAAAAAATGTGTACAGGATGGACCGTGGTGTTGTGCCCGTTTCACGGGATCAGCTCTACGAGGAAAGTACACCACGGCCCATTTCGTGAATAATAATATATTGTACATATTATTATTATACTATTTAGTATTTACTATTTACTATGCATATTTAAGTACGTGTACTATAGAAATGCGTAGGAGGGTTCTCTGTTTATGTAATAATATATATACAAATTAGAATCTAATAACAACAGTGTGCGCCGTCCGATCCAATTGAAATTCACCCTTTAATTGTTTGTGTAATTTTTTTTTTTGTATGTAAATGAGAGAATTTCGGAGCGATTGGCGATGATGGTGAGGGATGGTAGGAGGGTACTTGGGTGGAGCCGGCGACGGCGAGGAGTTTAAATTATGTAGTTCTGAAGTGCACGCAAGTAAATAATAATTGATATTAAGTTTGCGACAGGGCTAAGGTCGTTGTGCGGAGCGGGTGGCAAAGCTACTTTTGTGCGAGGAAATGGTTGTATATATGTGTGTGTGTGTGTGTGTGTGTGTGTGTGTGTGTGTGTGTGTGTGCAGGTGAATATATAATATTATTCGGTGTACCTGTGACTTGCTATAGGTGGGGAAAAGTACGACCAAAGGGTTATGCGCAGGAGGTGGTCTTTTTATAAGGGTGTGCGTACGTTACCGGTTGATATTTGATTGTTGTTCTGGTATCAAAGTTTGTGTCAACCTTCCACTTAAATAGGTATGTTTATATTAATATATAAGTGAGCATAATAATAACGAATCGCGAGATGGAAACGAACATTTTCAATTAAATATTTTTCGTTTCCACGTTTCAAATGAGAATAATATTAATAATATTATTACAATTATTATTACATTTATCTCATGTACCTACTTAATTTTGGTATAACAGTATAACTCCAATAAAAGACTGTTATTCTACGAATTCTACTAGCAGCTCTTTTCTTATGTACTGAAAATATGGTTTTTTTTTATTCCTCAAATATCAAAAATCATTTAACCATGTACCAGGTTATAGAAATGCAAAATGCAATCGTTTCACATTCAGATGATCTAACACTGCATTATTTCCATTCATAATGAATAGGTAAGAATAGAAATACTGAATGAGTATTTAATTATTTGAATATAAAAAAAATAATCAAATTATGAGTTTGGAAATATTTAAATTTTAGGTTATATTGTGTTTTTGATTGTACAAAATAAATAATATAATCTAATATCAACATAAAAATAAATATTTTATATAAATTAATATTGTATTTATAATGTTTGTATAAATATGAACCCACTCATCTCACTACACATCTATAAGGTATTTTTTGAATTCGTCCATTTTCATTCTAACTGATGAAAGTTCATGATAAAAAAAAAATAGGTACTTATGAAAGTAAATTTCAATATTTTATCATTTAAGTTGAACATAGGTTGTTTTCAATTTACAGTTACTGTACTATATTAATTCGTTATCAGATGAAGATTGTTTAATCACCGTATAATATGTATAACACATGTAATTTAAAAGTTCATTAATTTTATTAATTTTTTTTTTTTTATTAAGGAGAACCAGCGGCAACATAGGTTTTTTTGTATATGTTTAGTATGTTCTTATGTTGGTGAGATTGCAACATGTTATGTGTATGTGTGGTAAAGAGTGTTGCTAAAAACCCGGGTGGTCAACCCATCAGCAATGTCTAGCTATGTCGGCCCGTATGTACACTAAAAGCGTTTCTACAGATTGAGCATACGACCTCTAAAATTAATTTTGTACAACAGGATTATAGATGTTCATACTAGTTATAAAAACCACTATTTATAACCCACCCATAACTTTTATAAGTGCAATATTCATGACAAAGTGTACATAAAAGCAGATAAATGGTATCAGATTTCGTTTATAACTATATAGGTATCAGCATAACGCCATAGTGCCCATAGTCTCTAATTTCTGTTAATTTTAAACGTTTATATGCATGTTATCAACAGGATAAATGTATATATGATACATAAGTTCAAGTAATACAAAACAGTACGCAGAGTCGACATTTTTAAGTAAAGGTATGTATTGTATAATTTGATATATTCTGGAATAGATAGAGGTATGACTGGTATGAGGTGGCCAAACGTCGTCGGTAACTAGGTAAATGTTTATAACACATCGAATGGCGACCAAACACAGTAAGCCGTATATAATTTATTTTATACTATAGGTAGGTACCTCCACAACTGTACCCGTATTGTAGCTACGTATGTTTGAATCTGTCTAGTATAATACGCACCGTCGACCTAACCTAATGATCGGTGACGGAACGGGTAGGCTGCTCAGAAGCAGCGTTTGCTTTTGGAGTGCACTTTTGCCGAACTACTCACCCGCACCTGCAGGCTGTAAAAGACGGCCACTTAATTAAGTCACGCCGATTAATCCCGCCGAAAAGCTTATCACAAACCTCCCCCTCCTCCGCCCACCGGCACCCCAACGGTGGATTTTATTTTTATTCTCACCCTCGCTGCGAAACCCATCGTAAAATATATCGGTCCGTACTGCAATATAAAATTATATATATGTATACACACCTACGGGGATGTATTATATGCACGCGATAGTTTCCCAAAAGTTTTATGCCACTGGTGTGTATATTTTATGTATATATATTTATTATTTGCATTGTATATGACGTAAGACCTGCACAGTCCCTCGCCATCACGTTGCGCATTATTGTAGGTATATTATGTACTTACGGACGAGGCTCGCTGCCGTGCTTTGCACATGAAATTCGGTATTAACGATTTGTATAATAATACTGTGTGTATATATTTATAATAATATGCTGCAATACACAGAGCGTTCGTAATAATTTCACGTCACAAAATATTATGCCCGGTTGCATTATAATGTGCGCTGTGCTCATAATCTCCACGATTTCTGTTACGCGCTATTAACGTCTCCCTGTACAAGTGGTTAAGTGTAGCTGGGAGCGGTGATTTCGCTGAAAAATGCAGCGTTTTATGAGCGAACAAATACAAATGTGTTTCATCGCAAAACATGTGGAATTCGGATGGTTACCTACTTGTTTGCATTTTTTTAATGATACTTCTAAAACGTAAGGTACCTATCGATACAAGCACCTACCTACTTACTTTGTAACTCTTCTAAGGTAATGAGTACAATATCCAAATACATGTCTCCAAATAATGAGACTACCGGGATAAAATATTATATACTTTTCAATTTATCGTTCACCTGCATAACACTCGTGTACATTGTAGCATGTGCGTGTGTGATGTTTGTGTAGAAATGTGCAACTTGCACATTAGCTGATGTGTAAAAGGTGTCGGCGCCGTGTACCTGCGATGCCCAATTACCAAATATTATATTATAATATAATAATAGATACTATTATGCATTATAATTTGTGCGAAATTTTGTTATTGTCACTGATGAATAATATAGGTACAATAGGTACATCTATAAATTGTCGTCAGACGACGTCGTTTGCGACACGCGTTGAAATAAAATACTTTAACTATAATTTTGCATGGTTAATCAATTATCAAGTTGTTTTGCACGCATGCACAAATGGAAATCGAATGTAGGACAAATAAAATTAGTCAAAGTGCAGTGAAATACAATTTGGTAATAAAAATAATTTAAAATTTTAGATTTAAAGCAGTATAATAGGTAATAAAAACTGTTATACATTAATAATTATAATCGGGTTAGTTTTATAAGATTTTATAAATATTTAAACTGAAAGACTCAGATTCATATTCATTTGCATAAATGTTTTGAGGTTAAACAGATATTAAATAATTACATTTAAGTACAATTTATAAGTCTGTAAAACAATATTGGCTTTATGATGACTAGTGTTTTTAAACATAAATATTACGTAAATGAAATGAATTCAAGTGTTTTTATTATATTCTGTAAGACTCTTGTTTTTAGTCTGATAACTTATGCATCGATTATACATTTTGTATATATTGCTATCCTAAAAACCGAACACCTTTAACTAAATTTTAATGGAAATCTTATAATATAAAAAACAAACCGGCACTCAGAGTTACTCATAAGTTTATTTCTTTAGGTAAATCTAATTATTATTAAATAACTATTAGTAAATGGTAAATCTAATTTATATATTCTTCTAACGATTTAACAATAGCAAATAACTACAATTATAAAACATTTGGTCTTTTAGTATTGACAGGTAATAGATAACTAACAAGTAACAAGTAATCAATTATGATCCGCTTTGTGGTTATTTAAAATATTTCTTGTACAACACTAGAGTATACGCTAAAGTACAGTAATTATTATATGTCCAATGTATATGGTATAATATAAAATATGTTTTTCCAGTAATGCACCTCTGTGTGAGGCCGTGTCCAGAGTATCGCTGCAGGTGGCAGGTTAGGATAACTATAGTATAGCATATTATAAAATATATTACATTCAAAAATATTATTATTAAAATGTAATAATTATTATAAGAACAATTTATTTATTTCTATTTACTGAAATATTCACCAACTTTAATTTTAAATAAATTTGTATTTAATTATCCAATTTACGGACTATCACTATACAATAAAATGATATCTTTTCATAATATAATATAAACCACTATATAACAATATTTAATCCAACTTATATAGTTTATCATTTATTACTTCACTTTAGCTTAATTTTTAGTTTAGTCATTACATCGATATTTGATATAGGTACTTCATTGTATAAATTTGTTTTTGGCTAATGAAGTAAAACATTGTGAAACTTATACGAGGGTTTTAGGTTAAAATTAGTAAAGGTAATTAGTTAGTTTCTTACGTTGAAAGAGGAGAATTTAATTTATGATCGAATGTCAGTATAGTCAGTTATTATTTTCTTCAATATATTATCTATAAAGCAATATGAGAATATTCACAATTGGTTTTTTAAACTTTAATTAACTTTGTTTAATACTTTGGCGAGATGAGTGAATTTACATAAGTTGTTTTATACTGTGTGGTTCTTTCAACAGTAAACTACTAGTCATAACCTCAAAAAGTATTAACGTTTTTGAAAACTTTTTACATCATTTTAAATCGTTAGAATATTCATATAGGTATTAAATAGATAAGATAAATGTTTTTGAACAAAATTAATTCAACCTATAGTTTTAACAATAGTAATATAAATAACTACAATAGCGATTTATATATTTACAAAATATATATAAATATAATATAATACAATATACTTGGTATATGATACAGGCTGAATATCTTCTCTCAAAAACGTTTTTCGTATACAATGATCCATCGTCGAATTCAAATTTAACACATCCATTACAGTGACCTACTCAATAGCGAGGTTTACTAGACACCTTACTGCAGTACACTAGAGTGGTATCTACTTGTACACTTTTTTCTCTTAGTTTGTAACTGTATATTTTTTAATGTTTTTTTTCTATTGTAATACTATAATATGTATTCATACTATGAAGCAAGATCTTTTATTTAAATTTTAACCATAAGAATTTAATTTTGAATGAGTAGTCAATTAGTGTTAATTGATAAAAATTATCAAAAGTCTGACAATCAATTTTATATTCTTAAATATACGAATGTATGACGTATATTCTAACTTAACATGAACAAAATCCTTATAGTAACTTCACTAGTAACACATGCCAATTGATGATCGTACTATTATTCAATTTCGATATTTGCGAGTGAATTTTCTATTCAATCTTCTATAATATCAGACTATGTGATCTGGTCTTATAATATATAATATTAATTGTTGGAAAACAACTTTGTTTATAGTATGTGCAAACTACTAAGTTTATATTGTAACGTTTATATGCAATATATGTATTAAAGTACGTGTCTATGTATGTATGTATGTGTATATGTATGTGTATATATATATATATATGAATATTGTATATATTATTATGTAGGTACTATATTCTTTAGTGGTGCTGTGTGGTGTGTACACTATATAGGAACATTACGTTTAATGAGAAAACTTGGTTTCTGTCGTTGAGTGATAATTTGAATGTACCTACTCTGTGGCCACCGCAAACCGTATCCGAAATGATGAAAAGTGCGAGCCCGTGAAATTATGTTTTATACTTGAAAATTGAATATCGTCGAGACATAGTGGGGAATTAATTATTATTCTACAGGGACCTTCTCGTAATTTCAATGGGTATGGAGAGGGAAGTTGTGTACATTTCAATAACAATAGCCGTGTTCTACAATTAGCACTCAATATTTCATCTACGGTGTTTCACACGTGAAAATTTCGATTAATTTCAGATCGTATTGTATAATACTTGTAGTGTGATGCGCACCAAATTTTAGACGCCATTCATTTTTATAACTACAAAACATCGAAATTACACAAATATTATTAATTTATTTACGCAAATTATTACGCTCATAATGTTTAATGTACTTATAGTATAATGTTATAATTACTTTGTGAAATGGTGATTTAATTAATGTGCACTACTGAAGGATACATTATTAGGATACAGGAATGTACATTGTATACATGACAATAATATATTAATATATCATAGTATATTATATATGATACACCTAATTTTATAATTTATTAATGACAATAAATTGGGCTTTTAAAAACGTGTTATGGCATGTGTGTAACAATATGCAAAGTAAAGTGTTAGGTTAGGAGCGTTTAGAATTTGAACGTTATGAAACACATAATTACATTATGTAATACGTTATTTTTAAGACACCAATTTTTGCAAAAACCTTTGTTAGACAAACGGCTCGCCAACAGGTCGTTGTAAGATGTTGAGGATTCCGAATCCGAAATTAAAATAACTCGTACCATTTGTTTTATTTTATGTACCAACACACGTAAATATTTAACATCTTACGGTTTTGTTTACAGGTTTTGCAAGCGAACAGGGACACGAATACAATAGTAGACCGATCCTTGGTGCCGGCAATTATAGCATCGAAAATCCGTTTAGTGCCTTACAGCGAACAGCCACGCATGGTTTGCCTTCGAGCTGAAATCGTCGGTTGTTATCATTACGGTAAGGGCATAATGAATAATACACTATTATATAGCTTTTAGGGATAGATTAATTTTCCAAAAGGAACGTAGATATTTTTTGTAACATGGTTCTAATAAATTATTTAGAATCGATTCAGCCATAATCGATTAAACAGATACCTATAATAATAATTAATATATTTATCGTGCACAATAATTCTATAAACGTCTCTAGGCATCATATTATTATATATTATAATAATGCAGTGTAATCACTCATTCATACGAAAAGCAAAACTCATACGTTCATAAAAACTCCATTCACAAATGCGCAATGCATTACATGATATTAAACGTACACGTATACTTTATGTGCCTGTATAGTGTATGTTCTGAATGATAATATTATACACATGGGCGTGCAAATATATGCAGCCGTGCACACGTGAAACTTCAATCAAAAACTGTGCATATTATTTTTCAGCGTTTTGGAAACGTTCATATTTATATATGACTTTTTAAAACCGTTACAAGACCGCAGTTCAAGCTAACACGCGTGTTTATATAGCACTAGAGATTGCTTACCTACCTATATAAATGTAATATAATATACTTAGCTTGGAAGGTAGGTACGTAATTTAAAGCTCGTCACTGCAAATGCGTGTACCTACATCGGTATGTACTAAGATTAGACTAATTTGAGACCAACCAGTAACTTAGTACTTGGTCTACTTAGAAATCTGTCTTGTGGTAGACGTGCAGGTTGAGATGTTTTGTAGCTAATTTTGTTATGTCACTCCTTCGATTTCAATTAGGTTATAATATAGTGATTTTTATTGGTTAATTATCCACGTTGAATGTTAATAGGTCATTATTGACTCAGTAAGCTCAGGTATCCGAATTTATAACTTTTTTTTTCCAATTATTCGAGAATTTGTGTTAATAATTTAATTTATTTAAACTTTTATCTCTAATATTGAATAATAATGTGAGTTTTTAGCGTAGTACCTATGTGATTTTACCAGGTTATTTGTACATATTTACATATTATATAAGTCTCATAAATTATTTGATGACATTTTTTTTCCTTAATAATGAACAAATATCTTAAGACTTGAAACGTCTATAACGAAGATAGTACTAAAAGAAAATACCGAATGAAAACTGCATATTTTCAAATAAATAGATTAATAAAAATTGAAAATATTCTGTATTAGGCCCATGCGTATCACACACTCGCACGGAATCATCACAAACATCTTTCTACTAAAGATTATATCTATATTTATACTATACCTTAAAAAGACAATTTAACTAGTTTTGAAAAATTCAACAACTTTGTTAATGACCAAAACAAAAAAGAAAACAACGCGGTCATTCTTGGGATAAAATTGTCATATTATCTACCAATTATCGAGTAAAAAGAAGAAATTATCCACTACGCTTTGAAATGTGTAAAACTATTATTTAACATGAACGTATTACTGTTGCATGACTAGGTATAGGGTATAAACATTTTTAAACTATTTTGTTCGACACTTATGCTTTTGTCTTCAAAAGTAAATAACTTGAACGTTTTATTTACAAGCTCGTTCAACTATTTATAAAGGATTTGAATACAATTTGAAACTTTTGACTAGTAAGTACGAACTCATTGATACTCATAGTGTACATAATTTGTACGATAGGCTAAACCTTAAATCATATTTAATTTTTTTTCGGAGGAATTAAATTTCATTCAATGTGATAGTTTTTCGGTGCTTATAAATACTATATTATACTGCTGTAATAAACCAATGAAGTCATTATGGTCTCTACTGAAGGTTTTTTTGTTGAATTTAATGAAAATAATATCAAAGAAATTTGTGTAATTCACTGCAAGGAATTTTAATTTTGAAACAATCACAGAATACAATTCTATGTAATTGAATAATGCGACTCACTTTAATACATTCAAGTCAGGCTTTCCGTAGAGTGCCAAATATTTTATAAGCATTCAGATTTAAATTTCACTGTCTTGACAGGTTTTCACATTTTAGGAATTTTTACAATTTACTAACTCTAAATATAATGAACACCTTAGGAACGACGAGAATAAACTACACTGCAGTTAACGACGTAGTAGAATATAACATTTTATTTCCAACGAAATATTAGGTACTCACTGTAAGTAATTTGTTATTTAATTCTATGTTGACCTATAGTTATGGGTACGTGGCGAAGTATACACGACATAAAAAAAAACTGTTTTGGGATATCAACTTCTCGTTAGGTTTCATAATATGGCATGACAATAATAGAAAATACAAAGAATGACATGTGTTTTAAAAAATACGATAAGTAAACTGCATGTTTAAGTTTAAGAATAATAATAATATAAGAAACACACACATATCGTAACAAGATAATTTACTCGATAAATTAACATAACGGATACCGATTTTTGTCTTTATTCCACAGAAGGTGTAATCAGCTATTCGGTAATACAGGGTGATGTAAAAGACACGGGTTACGATGGTCGTGAGGAAGGCGGTATATTGGTCGGCGGTATGGGACAACTCTGCGACGGTCGATACGGAATCGATGAACCGTTCGTGAAAAGTAAGTCAGTTAATAACAGTATAAGTGTAATGTGTATAATATATTATGTATGTATTTTGTACTCTATTCATTCGTTATCAATGATCGGTTTCAATGCTGTTTTTTGCATTCTTTTTTCCCCGCCATTTAACAAAATCGTTTTCCACAGAATACAACGAATGGGTCGGATGGAAAAACGACACTATGGGCTATGGGTCATCAGTAGAAATGACTTTCGAGTTTGACATCGTCAGGAACTTCACCGCCTTGTACATGCACTCCAACAACGACTTTCGTCAAGGCGTTCAAGTAAGTTTATTTTCACTTAAATCTGTTAACGTTGACGTGCCAAATGTAAAGTAGAAATCGATTGAAATCGTATTTCTGTATGTGTGTATTTAGTACAAATTATATTATTTTATTACGTACCTGTATATATAATGCATTTTTAATGTTAAAGTTTGATATTACATCCCAACTGAATTCTAAACTCTTCAAATCGCAAAAATTATGAATTACATTAGTTACTATTAACAGGTTTATTTTATGTGTACTTAGGAACTTATTAGTTTTGTAATTTTACAAATATATGCAATCGTTCAACAATATTATTGGAATTTATAGAAATATTTTTTTATAAACAATTAGCAGGTACATTGTAATTTGTATCCCATTTTAATCAATATGGACATGAACCTTGCCTATATATTATAGGTACATAAAAAAAAAGATTTTTAAGATTCGATGATTATTGGTTTGAAATTCCATTTGTTCAATAGAACATTTTACTTTATTTAGAATTTAACAATGGCGCTTACTAGTTTACGACGTATCATTTTTTTGAAATTTGAGATCAAAAATGCCAATCTCACTTTTATGGCTTTCGACAATTAATATGAGTTTTATTGGTTTTTAAAGTGTATAAGTTTATAAAAGTTTTATTTTCAATACATACATCACATTTACCTTTAAAAAAAAAAATATATCATAAAATAGTATAATACAACAAACTATTTCTCTTACATGATTTTTTTATTGACATCGGCTACAGATAAATAATAAAATTGAAAAAATAAATATAATATTGGTTTTGGCTTCTAAAAAAATACTGTTCGTTCAAAGTTATGTAATTATGTGAAGATGGTACCGATATATTCTCATATTGAACCTTTGTTTTTGAAAGAGAAATAAATAAAGATAAACAATTCATTTTGAGAAGCTGTAATCCGTCTAATATTTAATTTAATTTATTTAACTTTGTTAAGCCAAATTCAAAACGTTTTGAATCAAAAAACATTTTTGTTTTTGCTTAATAATTTAGATGTTTTTGACCCTATGACAAAAAAAAAACAATAAAAAGCTGCATTTCTTCGAACAGACAGTAATTAGTGTGATGTACACTTAAAGATACATTTTATGTGTGGGTATATATTATATAAAAATATAAAATCCATTTGCCGAGCAAATTCCAATTATTTACGCCTGCGCTATTCGTTAAGTTTCCAAAAAATTGTCTCCTACCTATGCTCGTTATGTGTAGTTAGAAGACATTGTCATCGCTTAATCAGTTGTATCAACAGAACAATATTGCAAACATCATTTTCAGTTCTATAAGGGCCAATTAAATTTACACGTTGCTTATTATTATTGTATGATACCTATGCGAAAAGGAGTGAAGATGATGATACATTTCATTAAACAACTCAAGGTCAAATATTACATAAGTAATGTCATTCAGAACAAATCGATCGGGAGTCACACGACGATTGTTATTTAAAAACAGTTATTATTAAAAATCTAAAACTAAAATTTAAAAATAAACATGTCAGAAATAAATGAAAATGAGTTTAAAATATAGTTAGGAACGGTAACAATCTGAGATATTATTATTAATTGTTAAATGGTCAAACTTCTAAGCAAATATTAAATTACCACTGCCACATTTAATTTTCAATCAGTAGAAATGTGAGTATAATATATACTTAACAAAATTGGATTACCTATTATTTTAAATAAAACTTTTTGATATTCTTAAGCAGTGATTCGAAATAGAATACTTGATTTCTAATCAGTAGAAATAAGAAATAAGAATACAATGTTGTTTTAACAACGTTGGATAATTTTTATACTTCCAACATTATAAATTATAATATATTATAATAACTGAGGACTAAGCGTCATATTAAATTTAATATTTGAATTTAAAAAAAACGAATGTATAATGTATACGCAATATTGTTTGTTTGACATAGAATAAACTACATAATTGAACACATAATTATTAAATTCCAACACCACACATTGAATATGAAGAGAATATTAATACAACATTTAAATGTCCAATTTGAAATGAAATTAACAATACAATATAAATCAAATCTTAAATTTAAAAATATAAATTTAACACTGGACATCCAATTTCAATTTAATAATGTAAATTACGAACTATAGCAGAATGCAGAGGTAGCCTATACGTTTGGCCGTGAAATAAGTTATGATGTTCTAAGAAATCCAAACAGAGTTTATGTACAGAGACCAAGTGTTTGAAACTCTCCTTGATTTAATGATCTCTGCGAAAATGTGAAATAACGTGGGGTTTTTTTTACCATACATTTGAAAAATATTTTAAAAACATTGCATTATCGTTTATCATAGCAACCACTACAACAATTTTGAACAGAGCTAAGTATTATGTATATTAAATAATTTAGATCTTGTAACAATGTAAAATTATTGTGGACTGAGCATGGTTAGCAAAATACTTCTTAACATTTATTGACAATCATTTTACGTCTCAGTCGTTTTTAATCAACATATCACTTTAGTCGTATCTACTATACCACGTTATATTTTGTCTAATCTACCGAAACAGATTTTGTTAAAATAATTTAATAAAATATTTACATTTATGCAGTTTCCATTTATCAATAGTTATTCATGTAACTAACTGAAAGTCTTTAAGAACCAATAATATTAAATACGTTTTAAACAAAGTAAATAAAATATTACAATATTAATAGTTATTACTATTACGTTTTGATCTAAAACTTCCACTTTTAAGAATTTGAAAGTTTTTCATTTAATTTTAAAATAAATATCATAAACGTATTAAAATTAAAATAAGAATAAAAACATTATACATTATTTATTAAACTTTTTGTAAACATTCTCTAATATATATATAATATGTAAACTTTAAATCATCTGAAAGTATTTAAAACAAATTAATAACCTTATTTATTTATACTAAAAATGATTTGTCTCTTAAAAATTCAGTAAGTACTTGTTGACCATATCAGTCATAGGATCCTATTTTCGGCAAGTCCGACCACATACTTAATACTTAAATACAATACATTATATTTATTATATTCAACGAAATGACAGCCCTTCGTTGTCGTTATTGTGTGCGCTTACCGCTCAACAGTGCTGCTTTAGAGATATTATTGTTTCCATAGTAGCGTAAATAATAATATGTTCGATTAATAATTATTTTACTGACGTATTTCTACTTCGTTCTCACTATTTTTAAGTTTAAATGTTACACATTTATACCTATAACAAAACACATTCTTCTATTGGTATATTTCTTGTTTTTTTCCGTTTTATAACTCCATGTGTCTATATGGTTATTGAATTTGATATTTACAGTTTAAAATAATCTACTTGTACCTACATCGCCCGGTAACAAACCTGTGGTAATGACTTTCAAACAATGGGACAATGCAAAAATCAGTGCCCGATGGATTAACAAGCGTACAGTTTAGTTTGATGCCAAAAGATTATTTCAATATTTTATTGTTCGGAGTTTTTTGTATTAGTGGAAAGCGAATAAAAAGTGTTGCCGAGTTTATTTATGATCTTTACATTAATTTAAATATTATAGCAATGTGGACATGCGTTTATTATTATTTATTTTGTTTGTGATGGGTAAAAAGTTAATAAGGAAGGGTTTTTAAAATATGCTCCCAGGTGGTATATTTGTTAACACGTCACTACACATAGTACCTGTACAGGGTAGTTCGGTGAAGGCGTCGGTCGTTTGGTAGTTATGCACTCGCACTTGACCTGTTGTAATATAGTATATTGTATATAAGGTATTAAGTAAAATAGGCACTGGTGTCTATTACTACGTTTTGAAGGCGGTTGAAGTCGAGATTCTGAAAGATAGCCGATGCCTCGGGCAGTGGCGCGCATAATAAGGGACAGTCAGACGGCCGCCGCGTTTAATGTCAATCTCGACCCCCCACCTCCTAAGCCGTTTGTAAATGGATTCTATTCTATTTCGTGTGAAGCATATTATTGAAATTGACTACAACGAATCGAATAAGAAACGATATGGTCGTATAATACGTGCTCTGTTTTAAATGTATGTGAACTTGTGTGAGTCGAAGACCTAATATGTATGCAAAGTTTCAGTTTGTATACACGTACAGTGTGTACAAGACAACACGTTATTCGAATCTGTACATGAAAAGTTTGTTTATTTCAAAGATATTTCTCGGAAAGTTGTGGAAAATTAGAATTATTTTTTATAAACACACACAAACACACAGAAATGTATATGTTTTACATTATATCTACACGTTGTTGTATACACCGTGCAAATAGTGACTCATCACTCAGAAACAATAAGAATATAGGTACTGGTACTTTATATTGGTACTTTCTATGAAACTCGAAGACGTTCTTTTTTGTCTGATTTCTGAGACACCTACTAACGAAAATTTCAATATTTTAAGCTTGAAGACAAGTTTCATATACGCATAATAAATTATAATAACCAAAAGCTAATATACGTTAATCTGATCCACTGCTGTACAAAAACAGTAACTGTCCAAATCATTGAGTTTATTGTATAGGAGGTATTCACATACGCATACCGATTACCAATAATATATTATATATCGTATAATATTATAATGTGACGTATTTTTTTTTCAGGTCTTTTCGCATGCCAAAGCTTATTTCAGTGTAGGCGGAGAACACTTCTTCCCGGAACCCGTGTCGTACACGTACCCGGCTGACACCATCATGCCCGAAGCCAGAAAAGTCACTGTCAAACTTCACCACCGGACCGGCAGGTTCCTTAAACTACAACTGTTTTTTGCCAATAAATGGATGATGATCAGTGAGATATCGTTTGAATCAGGTAAGCAATGTCCTCGTTGTAGATACACTATATTATTATTAAATATTATCACAGTCAATTATAATACCTACATAGGTACCGATCACCAACTGAATTATGATGAGTAGAGGAAAGTTTAAATTTTTCAGTGCAGTACAATGAAGATTTTTAACACTTTTTCTTGTTTTTTTCTTTCTACATTTCATTCGATAGTACGTAAGTAGTAGTCCAGTCTCTTTCTTATGGATTTTTTGCTTACACAATTTAATATACAATACTGCACTTATCTTCATCTATACCTATAAAAGGTATACCTAATATAAATTATAATACCTCATCCGTACTTACACTCGCATAATAATTGAGCCAAGAACTTTATCTCCTTCAGCTCGCCTTCGCTTGCGCTAACTACGTGTACGCTATTATCATAATATAACATGAATGGATAGAACTTTGACCGCAACCGTCCGTTGAATACTTGAATAATTCTCTACGTAGCGGCACGATCGGTCGTGACTATAAATCCGAACAACCCAGATATGAGGGTGAATTGTTATTAAACTGCGAGCCCACCGCTGTGGTTTTCCGCGTGACATTACTAGGCAGTATAGGTAGTATCGTGCGGCAAACACTAGGCAAATCAACCCCTGTCGTCGCCACCGTCATTTTCGTCCGACCACATTCGAGCAGATTTCCTTATGTATATTATACTCTGCGACATCGTAATATGACATATTGACATCATATTATTATTATATGTAAGCAAACTTTTGTAATAGGTTCGTG
Organism: Myzus persicae; assembly: GCF_001856785.1. Classification (NCBI taxonomy): domain Eukaryota; kingdom Metazoa; phylum Arthropoda; class Insecta; order Hemiptera; family Aphididae; genus Myzus; species Myzus persicae. Next base: position 186,941 of record NW_019103520.1, read on the forward strand.
AAATGAACGTGTAGCGTCGTGTCGTAATATTATAACAATGTTATATTAATATCATACGGAAGTATGCCGTAAAAACGGAACACGTGATATCGATTTTCCACCGTTCTTACTGCTCCGGAATTAACATTGTTTGGTATTTGCGTGCCCAAGATTTCGAGAAACTAAATTAGCAGGTAATAGGTACTCGTCGTTTTACCACGAGCGCGGTGTAGCTTGTATAATATATACCGTCCCTGCGTATTTTAATATATTCACGGTGGAATAAGTATTTACATAATTAAATACCATATTTGATAGGCATATCGCTGATCTCGAACATGTCTGTCTGATTTACCTATGTATAAGACTTTTCTTGATGAGTATAAATTATACAAATAGCTCACAAGGTGAAGATTTCTTAAACAGGGTAAACGTTTGTATAGTGAATACAAGCAATGAATATAGCCAATTCCGAAACACCTAATACATGTATAATTTATTTTTTTTTGTTATTATTTACATAGACACATTTTTTATTATTCAACAAATGAGCAATTTACTCAACAAGTAATTTTGGTGACTAAGCGTTAGGTATATCATACTATTGGATAAAAAAAAGTATTTTAATATACCATAGAATTGAATACAAACTATAGTTAGATGCTAAATAAATATGAATAAGTAGAAACAATGAATTATTAACATTTTGAGCTATAATTTGTTATAATAATTACTAAAGCGTAAAAAAAGATTTTATTGTGCCTATATTATATTAATAGTACTTAAAAGTATTAGATTAGGCCATTAGGTATATGATGATGTACAATATGTAAAATATACATAACATATAATCTCAATAAATATTTTAAACACAATACATATTACTTTCTGAATAATAACTTTTCTTTACCTTAAACATAATTCGTTCGATGATATTACCTTTTTAAAATGCCTAAATTTTTATTTATTTAGTCATGCTTTCAAAGTTTTGGTATTTTAAAAAACTTGATATAATATTTATAAATATAATCAGTAATTTAAAATCAGAAACTACAGTGCATAACAACGATATCAACTGTTTAGATGAACCAATATCTGAGTTGATCGGATCACCCAGGAACAGATGGTACGTGTAAAAAGTTTAAGACTTGATTAACACAAGAATGTGTCCATTTCTTTTTAAAATAACTTTAAATAAGAATATTCAAATATTTGAATACTTTTGAAGGGCATCATTAATCAAAATAGAAAACATTATTGATACACCGTATATGTTATATTACTTATACAATATACATAACATACAGCATAATTATTTATTTCGTTAAGTCCGTAAAAGTTTTATATTATTAAATTTGGACAAAACCAAAATTGCTGTAAAATAAAAATATTGTTTACACAAAAATCAATTTTTGACATACCATAGTCCATAAATTTTACTTTAGATGAAATATAATAAATTATAATATTGTAATATTATGGTGATTAGGCGTGTTCGCTTCCATACCAACAAGAAAACTCATTCAAACTTGTAGCTTATAAAATATAATATTCGAATATGGTCTATTTAAATATTAATTTGCATGAAACAAAAAATATTAAAAACATAAAATTACCAAAAATTATGTTTTTTTTATTCGTCTGTTGTCTTCATTATACTCATTTTTTTGGGGGGAAAATAATATTTTTAAGAGTCTTACAATTGCCTTAATGGGGCAATTCAAAATGTTTTCTTGTTTTGTTATCAAGTTATTCCTCTCTCAATTAAATTTCTGTAAAAAGTTATTGCTACGTTATAGTGTGCTTTACGTTATAAACTTGTTTCATGTTTTGTTTGTAATTTTTTTCCATGTTTTTTTCTTCCGTTTTAGTCGTAAAATCTTTATGTGAACTTCGGTGTAATAATTGAAATAGCCTTTGTACTCGACCTCTGGTTATGCCAACATTGTCTCGTCTTTTAAACATAATTTAACAGGGTAAATAGCTTATGAGACACCAGTTGACATTTCATGATTACCTCCTTGTTATTTCTCATTGTTAGTACAATTTTTTTTAAGTAGTCTAAACACATTATGCTCTTTAATGTATACATTTACACCATAAACTACTCGGCTTTTATAATAAAAGCTTTCTAAAGAAAACATGACACAGAAAAATCTCATTAAATATTTAATTTTTACTTCAATATAATAATATTGTCCCCCATAATAATCGTCATGCGGCGTAGTCAACCGATCGTAGCTAGCACTAACATTGCTTATATTCAACTTAATATTGATTTACAAGCAGCTTTAAGTTGTTACTATTCACACAGTGTGAGGCAGTGAAACAGTCGATTAAAAAAGCAGGTTTTTTGATAATGATTTAAGATAAGAACGGTCACTAAAACCATTGTAGATTATCCACCGTGCTTAAAAAAATATACCATATTTTAGTAAACCTGAAGTGGTGAACAACGTACTTTGGAATAAAATGGTTATACAAAAATAATTATGTGGCTGCTAAGCGTTCATTTCAACCTTCGATGGTTTCATTAGAAGAGTGCTTAAGAAGAGGTCATTATGAAGAAATATTTTTTTTTTATATTAATGACATGTTATGTCGGTACCTATTTCATCCTAATGTATATGTTATTTATTTATTTTATAATTTAATTTCAAAAATTTTGAAATTTTATACCCCATCCTGTATATTATTATAAACTATTTTATTTTAGCTACGTATATAATGTTTCTTTCTTTTTATTTAATAATCTACGGCCTTTAAAAGTATTTGAAAAGAAAACATTTTGTTAATGGAAAAATTGAAAAAAATTATTTCACATTTATCTAAAAATGGAACCTACCTATGTAAAATAAATATAAATTAATAAATGCTCTTCTTTTCCTATTACTTATCTTAATTTATAGTCTACACTGTTAAGGTTAAAAACGAAAATAATTTTCATGCAGCGTAAACGGTGTGCGTCGATACGTCGATATTTCGTATAATAATAAAAATAACATTATCCTATTTATCAATTTACACGAAAACCATTATCCGTCACCAGTATTAATTTATTTAGTTATATTAACTTAAGTTCTTAAAGAAAAATGTAATATCTTGGTCCACCCAGAAATTTTAGTACGGCCCTCGGTAAAAAAATGGTCGGTCATCATTAACCTTATAACTTTAGATAGGTAAAATAGAGTTTGAAGTAAATTTTAATCATCTGATATATTTTTTATTTAATTTTTAACGCATTTATTGATAACACTGTACCGACTGTTTTAACATGTCAGAAAGCGAGGCTGAAATATGATACTGTATAACATTACTTCTCTATTTCGTTGAAACTCAATACAGCACTCTGTGCACCACCAAACTCGTGTTGTCTCGGATAACAATGAAAACTTCGAACCAAGTTTACTCCGTAAATTATAAGTGATAGTCAATTTTCAACCAAATTCATAAACGTATTTAAACTGAATATTAACTAGACAATAAAATGTCCATGTGCAAATCACAATAGCTTGGTAGGTCGTCGATGCAATAGTGGAGTAGGCATTGGATTCAAAATTATTCGCCCATCACAATCATAAACATAATATAATATTATCAACACTACTTTTAACGATAATTCACCCTTCAAGGATTAGACCATTATAATTGCGGCCATATCTGGAATTAATTACTATACCTAATTGCTAATATACTACAGAATATATTATAATTTCTATGGAATGTCAAATTAAAGTTTTACTTCGAAATTCTTGTTTTCATCACGGGATGTAAATACTAAACATCGTTGCAGAAGGGTAGTGAATACTGTATGCGTCATAATATTATACAGACGTCGTGATATCTGTAATATTTTACGATATAACAGTTTTGCATTTGGGTGTATTTTGATTTCGAAAACAAAATTATGTACGATATAGTTATAAATACACTATATAGTGTTGTTCAAAAAAATATTTTTTTAAGGATTTACTTCAATTTTCTGTGGTCATTAGCGTAATGTATCTTTATAATGTATCATAGTATATTATATATTACTTATATACGTTTGGCTTCTTACATATGAAGATTCAAATTGTTATCGTGTATAAATTAGGGAATACATTCTAATTTGATGTTAGTAATCTTCGTGTCATTTTTGATCTTTGTTTTTGTACCCATTTAGTACTATTGTAATTTATGTAACAGCATATTAATAATATTATAATTGAGGGCATAAATTGGAAGCATAATGGCCTAAAACATGATTAATTTATACTCTTGCTTTGTTTCTTGAAGTATAATGAGCTCCTTCCTACTCTTAATGTTTTTTACAAGCATGTATATTATCAGCTATAATACTCGATCGCCAAAATATCAAAATAACAATTACGTACAAGAATCCAAAACACAGTCACAGAAGCACAGTTTAACAATGTTGAGGATTATTTTTCCTGTCAACACACAATACTAATGAAAATACGTACGAGTACATTTTGAATTCTTTTAATTTGTGTACTAATGATAATAGGTCCACGATAATGAGTTTATAGGATATAAGGGCTATAGTAAACTTATAATTTTAGTGATTGATATTAATCTATCAACATACATTTTTTTGTAAAAATGGCTTAAGTAATAACAAATACTAGATTCAATGTTACATCTAAAATCCTAAACTTGTAAAAACCATTGGAAGGAAAAATTATTTATTAACTATTTGTAAGCAATTTTATCCTTAATACGAACATTTTAATAACTGAAAAACTGTTCATTTGAATTTTGAATAAGATGCATTAAATTTTTAAAAAAAATATCCAATAAATAATTTGCTGTGAAAATCTTCTCATTTGAAGGACATAAGTTTGTATCACCACAGGATGCTCCTAAATTATAGTATAAAAATCAGAATTCGATGAATTCATTAATTAAAGAAACATGGGAGTGAGTACGCTTGGCGAATCACTCTGTGCTAATTGAAAGTCCACAGATACTACACTAAATTATACACAAAAATAAAATTTGTATATTTTATTATTAACCGAAGTAACATTAAGCTTGGACAACAAAAATACACAGCTTATACAAAATAATTTATATTGTGAGTTCAAAAATCACCAGTATACAAAATAATTTATATTATTAAAAATTTATTACGAGACTGCATATTATATAATATGCGATCTCAGTATATCTAACATAATTCAGTGACCATTTTCACTATAATTCTAAGTAATCTGGAACTATAATATATTTCCTATATCCGAGATAGCGAAGATTCAGCTTTAAAGGAACTTTACTATGAAGTAGTTAAGTACCTGTATAATTATGTATTAACTATTATGTAATTTATGTAATGATGTTTATTGATATAATTATGAAGTAAATTAATATGATTCATCTACTAAAATAAATTATTTAATTAATCTAATAATTATAATTAAATTATTCGTACATGGCATTTAGCCAGCATTCGACGAACACCTATTTTGTACGTCTACAAACAACGGTGAGAATCGTATAGTTGTACATTTTAATACTAATTATATTAATTTGATGAACAATTCATAAACTTACTTTATAATAACAAACTTGTAAACTATGTTCGTAGATAAAATAATATTTGTAAACAGCTGTAAGGAACACAGCAATATTATGGTACGGAAAATAATTTGTAAGTCTCGGTGATGAATAAATAGAAACAAAAATGTCTAGGTTCAGGATTTTAATTTGAAAAGCAGATTTATGTTTGTAGAGAAATTCTTTCATGACCCGGTCTCAACACTCTCATCGATCTTCAGAGTACAGTTTTAATATTTTACTGGATTGGTATATATTATTCAAAAGGATATCGAGGAACGCGATGAGGAGGATTAAGTATTGAAAACGGAAAGCCGATCAATCTAATGCAAACTTTATGACATTTAAAAATGCGAATCTACGATCTCCACATACTATAATATTATTAAACCATCAATCCTACATTCCTAAGGGTCGACATAAAATTAAAACTATTTTTCTGTAATATAAAACAACTGTAAGACAATATCGTTATTCTCTGGGTTTTTTCGAATGCATTTTAAGAAATCTCAAGTATTTAACTGCTTTAATATTTTTAATTATCTTAATATGTATTTGGTTTGCATTTTAATTCATTGTTTCCATAAAATTGTGAAAAAAATATCGTACAAAATTCTACTATTTATTTATATTTTTAAATAAGATGCAATAAAGATTTTCATTGTACAGTACCAAAATTATTTATCGGTACTCAGATTTGATAAATACGAATGGTTTGTCTTATTATTGTTAGTTTGAGCGTTTATTTTTTTTTTCAAATTGTATTTTATGTTTTACATACATTCGAATTTCACCTATATATTTCTCGAATTTAAATTAGTAACGCACATTTTTGTTCGTTGCTAATAGTTTATTATGTATGGAAAAAATTATAATTTTTGAATGCATTGAATATAAAATTATATTGTAATAACAAAAGCTATTGATTATGTAATATAACAATGGATATTCTTAGTTACAATCAATCATATAAACAAAGGTCGCTTTTTTACGAGGTTTTTATTTTCATCAATGCAACTATACAACTTTCATAAAAGTCTGTTGACTTTTTCACCTGGTTATGATGGTTATACTAAACTGTGGAATTATTAATTATTACCTATTTTCTCTTACGTTCTCTCTTTCTCTCTTGTTTTTTTTTCAATTAGCTTAATAGGTATTATCAGCTTATTACCGATTACAAAGTAATATTTACTTCTCCTTTATGACCTATTATACTATAATACGTTTGAAAAAGTAATCTTAACTTCTAAGTTTAATTGTGTTAAAATCATTAACTTAAGTGTTCTATAAGAATTTTAGACTTTTTTTCAACAACCATTTATCTTCAAATAGCCGAATAACACACTTTGTAAAATATTAACTGTAAAAATAAACGTGTTCATTATGTTATATTTCATACAATTATCCATACTATATAATATGCCATTTTATATTATTTAATAACACTCAGACTGTACCCCACACATTTTAACATCGCAATTGTTATAAAGCACACAAATATGCGTTTATTTCTATAGTGATATTTTAATATAATGATATTGACAGTGGAGTTCAAGTCTACCACAAATATTTTGTGATTTTTATTTTTTCGCGTGCTAGTTGCCTCCCGAAGTCAAAAAGGGTTATAGTTTTTACAATAATTACTTTTTGACTATATAAGATAATTAGCTTTCAAGGTATCCTACATTTTATCGTAAACGAATTTAGTACTAGTTGCCCCCAAAGCACAAGTAATACATTTATTAGTGGTTCTTAAACTGTTTAAAAATTATATTTATACATTATGTATAATTTTAATTGCATTAACATACTGTTTTTATTGACTTATTTTTTTATAATTTTTGATAGTTGTGTATTATTTGTATAAATTTAGACTTCAAATAAAACCATCTAGGTTCTTGTATAGTGTAGATGTACCTATAAAACAAATGTTTATATCATTATTATGTAATATAAAATACTATATTAATTGTTTTCAATTATAACATTATATATTATGTACATTGAAAAGTATTCATCTATTAATGTGGTATATCTTAGTGAAATATATGATTCAGTATAGTGTACTCCAATCCATATTCAAGGCAATTTTTTGGATTCAACTCGTATATAGTAATTATTAACTACCTAAACATCAGAGGTAACTAGTGTGCATTAACCTTTTTGTTTTGCGATAAGCATGGGAGGCAATTCGTTTATTTTGTGAGGCACTAGCTAGTATGCACCGGGTTATATTCATATCTCCGCGGGTTTCAATTCACCTTTGATATAGTTATTTAGGTACAACGAGCATATCGCCGTATGGAACATGTACACATCACATAATTTAATATGATATGCACCTATGTAGTAGTTCTCAAATATCTTTTCCTCCTCCCGCCCATATTCCATCTCTCGGATTTACTTTAATGTACAATTAAATCTGAGGTCACCGGGAAACGAATATATAATATTGCCTACGTGCGCCGCGCACGTTGTCTTGAATATGATATATGAATTAAAGACAAGAGCTGTTCCGATGCAAACAAAATACTGCACTACTCTGCAACATAGAATTTCATTAAATCCCATGTATTCCGTGAAATGTTAATACTCTATTAAAGCAGAGCTTATATACCACAGTCCCAATTAGGGTGGTTATTTTACCCCGCGCCGGAGATATAGTCTGCTCGCGTAACAATTTGACCCCACTACAGTGCATTCATGTCATACTACCTATATAGGTAGCGTATATACCCACGCACGTATTTATAGACAGTAGTATATACGCATATGCCACTGACGCAGCGTGTATAATTTACCGAGGCAAATCATCAAGGATATTAGCCCAGAATACGTTGGATCAGAAATCATTTGGAAAGGCTGCAGCAGCGTTCAGGTCGATTACACCGGCAAAGCCCAATTAATATCACCCGAAACGACATTTTCCAGAGGCTTTGAAAATAACGACGGCTTTGCGGGCGGCAATGGGATTTGAGCGGCGCGGCGACGCAGTATGTATAGCAAATTCGGCAGTGCCAACTATATACATGCTGGTGTATATACCACGGCTCAACGTTAATTTGTATTTTGACCTGGTGTCACCGAAATAACATTTTATATCGACTGAGTATGAAGCGGTTTCTATGTCTGCAGGTGGGCAGTGTTTCTATGTCATTACAAAATTTGATTTGTAAAGATGAACGAAATCTAGGCACAGCCCATTTGCCGGGTATTCACATAGGCGGGTTCAAAATAAGAAATGCGAATATGAAATCACGTCAAAAAATACAGTCAGTACAGAATACAGATGTATCGAATCTAATACGCATTGTTAATAACTTTATGAGGTAGGAACAAATAGAAAATTACAAATTTGTGGGAATAACGAAACCATCTAATATAACATACACGCTTATATGATATCGTTGCGTAGGGTTTCGATGCAATTACGTTAATTGCTTCATCTGTAAGTTTAATTTACACAAGTGTATGTGTAAACAGTCATAGTATTGTGTCATTCGCTCTTTGTTATTTTAATATTTTATAATACCTATAGGCGACAGTGGAATAATTATACACTATGTAAAAAGTGATGTGAACGTGGTTTTTTTTAGTCAATTATATTTGTGATTTATAAATTAATGTTTTCTTATATGATCTCATATTTATAACTTGTCGATACAATATGTTAGTACAAAAATATCAAAAATATTCAATACATTTACACGTTTTATTGTATTTAATTTGGAATATTGTAAAACTACTTTTAACATGACATAAATCAATACATATTTCTTATCAAAACACAATTTTTACGTTGTTAAAAAATATTCTAAATGTAATACATGGTAAATTTTTATTTCATTTTCTCAAGAAAAACATTTTTTTTCTGAAAATGTTGAAGAATTGATTTCAAAGAAATAACTTATTATTTATAACTTTATAAGCTTTGAAAGTTTAAACGAGTTGTAAAGAAAAAATTCTACGAGTATACTGGCTGTATCTTCCACATTAAATCTACATAATATATTAATAAAATAAAATAATAATAGTGAAATAAATCATAATATTAGCTTAATTTGTAACTATGTTTTTTCTGTAATTTATAAAAATATGAAATATCGTAAAATTTAGAATCTTATATTTATCTTACTTTAAAAACTATTAATGACATTCGATTTCTTTTTTTTTCAAATATTAAAGTTGGTGTTTAAAAAAAAAATCAACTACCTAATATAATTTATAGTTCATAATCATTAATTGTACAGTTTGTATTAATAATATTGTATAGTATTCATTTTGTGACATAATAAATAGTGTTTGATTGTTTCATCAGTTATTGGAAAACACTGCATAATAAAATAATACATTGTAAATTGATGGTATTTTCCTTAGTGTCTCTTAAAATTAGATCAAACGCCGATGATGCATTCCACCGCATAAAACGCATGCACACACGGACTCAATACATAGGAGGACCTTGTACGCATGGTCATTCGTGTCGTTTGGTCGGCCTAATTTTAGTAGTCTGCGTCTGTCACGGGTAGTGCACAGCTATTATACCTACATGAAGGCTGTGGTGGAGCGTTTGTCGTCGACTTGCATACGTGCTGAGGAAACCATACTTGGTTATATTATACAATGGGCATTGATTGAACTGTATAGGGTGAATTCTAATCATTAATAACAATGGATACGCGCGCCGACGGTTTCGAGTGGACGGTCGGGGGTGGTTTAGCCACCTGAATGGATATTTGAGCTTTTCATTTTGGTCGATTTCCCAACGGAAAACGGTAGTAACGCATCTAGGTTATTACTATATGTGTAAGTGTGTGTGTGCGTATGTGTTTGTAGAGTTGACACACACATACATATTCACATTACTGACGCCATAGAAGCGACACGGTTTTATATAAAATACCATCGTTGTCGTCTTGGTGGCGGTGGTGGTTTCGATACAATTATGTAAATTACTCCGATATAACTATATAAGATAGTGTGTGTGTGTTTTTTTTTTTCACATAATCGGTGAAGAAAAACACGTATACCTTCTGGGAGAGGAGGTCACTGGTGTTTCGAGTTTGAACGTGAAATACGTTACGTAATATGTAGAACCGCAAGACGCTTTGCCACCCTTGAATAGATAGTCGATTACGTTACGTGACATCTTAAACTATTTTAAATTCTGAACTTGCTGGTAAAAAAAAACCTATAATTGATTTTACAAAGACGAATTTTTTTCATTTATCACATGCACATTTTAGGTGACGGGTAACAGGTGACCTTTGTCGTGAATTGAATATTGGACACAGTATTGACCACTAATTTGTACTATGGATGCGATAAAACTCAATCTAAATAATATTGTTACCCGAAAATGGAATCTAAACGAAGTAAAACTTAAATAATAGATATGATCGTACAATGTACAAAGTAAAATGATTAATAATAAATGAGATTTAAACTCCTATTTCCTATATAGTATCTTAAATAACTATAATGGTCTGTAAAATTTAAAATATATTTGATTGAACAAAAAATAATTTTGAAACGTCAAGAAATCAAACGAATCCTTAAATATATTACATTATATTGTGGTATATAAATAGATAAACGAGATATTTAAGGTATTTAATAATGTAGGTACTTTTTAATTAATACATACAAAGTTTCTTATTTTGAACGAATACACTGATTTATGTAGTCCGGTAAAGTTTCAAAGAATTCACGAATAACATAAAACGCTTAAAATATTAAGTGAATTCTTATAGGAAATTTGCCGTGTTTTAGAAAAGTAAAAATTCTTACGAAACTTTCAAATATTTCACAAACATTTAAACTACGTTGTATCTAGTAAGTTAAATAGGATCAAAGAAATGAACGTATAAAAGACAATCATCGAATTGTCCTCAGAAGATGAATAAAATTCCGAATCACATCATGTTGTGCAATTTATTATTTTAATTTGATTATGTATAATATCTTATTTAGCAAAGTTTTCTGCACAGATAAACATAAGTAATTTATAACTCAAATAAATAACTTATATTATATTATATTTATAATATAGTATTGTGTATACGTCAATGTCTTAAAAAAATCGAATAACAACAAATAAACATTTTTTAAATTAAATATTTTGTATTGAGATGTGGGTAGATTTGGTCGAAAGATTGTAAATACAAAAAAAGGAAAAAATGTTTTATGTGATTTTTATTTATTAATTGATTATTCTATCCAAATAATTCATTGTAAACTTTACATTAATATAGATCTCAAAAGAGCTAGAATAGATGCGTAATATTGCATATCTATGTAGTTATGTGCTAAAAAAAATTAAACATATAACTATTAACTAATCATTAAAAAATGTGGACAAGTGGAGACTGCTCTGTTGTACGGCAGTTGGCGAGTATAAGATTTTAATTCAACGATATATCATTGCATACGAAGTACGTTTCTGAGCGGAGTTGTTGTGTCTTTCTAGCTTCCTAGCATACATTCTTATAAAACAATCAAATTTAATAGTTAAAAAATATGCAAGTAAAAAGTAATCGCACATGCGTCTTTAATATTATTGAACTTTTCAAGAAATCTTTTTACCGTGTGAACATTTTTTTATCGACAGGAATTTTAAAAAAATGTCCAAAGTTAAAAAGTTTCTCATAGTTCAAAAATAGTCGACATATTTATATTTTATCATACGTGGAAAATAGAAATTTTAACAGCCAGTGAAAATTTAAAGTTTCTACAATTATTAGTTTTTGAGTTTCGCCAATATTAGGTTTTGCTTAAAATTCCCATTTTTTTTGGCCTCTTCGTCGCTTTCAAAAACTACTAGGAATTTTAAATTTTTACCTTCCGAATTCCTCTTTCTTAAAAGATGGTGATGTGGAAAATTGGAGCATTTTTACTAATTAAAATGTTGATGTAAGACAGAAAAAAACATACATCATTGTGAAATCAATAGATTCAATCGTTACGTTCAGAATATAAAAAAAAATACAACCATATTCACTAGACTATTAGAGTCTTCAAAAATTAAATTTTGAAATAACATAATCAAAAATTCAATAATTAGTTATGATTTTATTTAGATAGTAATAATTTTAATAATATAGTATTCTTCAAAGCTTATAAAACTACCAAAATTAGTAAAAAGTGGAGTTCATTATGGTAATAATATGATTATAAGAATTATGAAGAGTTAATGAACCCTTGATAAAAATTTTATTTCATTTAAAAAAAATCTAAATAATTATTGTATTTTAAGTCTTAATGTATTTACATAATTAGAACGAATCATTTTAAGTGGTAATAACAGCTTCAAATAAATCTTTTAATATAGTGATCTGCTGAAAATATAAAGTAATACATTGTTTTTATTTTGTAAGAGAGATTTAAGAAAATATTTTGAAGTTTTCAGTAAAATATTCAAATCATCTATACATGTATAAATCATTTTTTACACATTTAAAAAGATAATATAGATCTGACCTCTATATACTACAGATGAATAAATCTCATTTTGTGTTAAAAACTTTATAAGCTTTATGTTATATACATTATACATAAAAAACATTAATTATAATTTTCAAAGTTTCCTGAACGCAAAATATAACTTGAATAACCTCTGATGAATAATTTTTCAATTTTTTTTAAACTCCATTTTATCAAGAAAAAATTAAAAGCTTTATTAGATCCAATATGATTGGATTTAATAATAAAAAAATGATATCATTTTTTTAGAATTCAAAGATAAATTTTTAATTAAAACTTAAAATCTATTAATATTTTATTCAAACAATGCAGGGCAAAATATATCCCTTGTAAATAGTACTGATATTGTAAACAATTTAATTTATTCTTGTGAAAAAATTAAAATTCGTATTACAACATGCATAGAGGTTAAAACCAAACAAATGTATCTATTTAAATGTACCTTAATATGTGAAAAATCAACTAAACCACACGTCTTATTCGGTAGATACTTGAGATAAATTCAAAATTCAAACGTATTATGAGCTACTGATGTCGTCATAACTCCTTTAGAATGTTCTTATTATCCACAGAAGCTAAAATAATTTAAAGTAATTGTTAATATAAATCTTGATGAAATTAGTATATAGATAATGATTAATATTTATCCTATGAAATACACAAGAATTACACATATTTTAATATATCATGGATTATTATAATAGTTTACAATGTACGCGAAAATAATTGTGATCAGAAAAGAAACATCATTACTCGCACAAACCCTCAACATATTATGTGAACCAATCATACGTTAAACTACATACATCGTTCTTATTATATTGGTCAATGATAAATATTTAAATTGAATGATATCTTTGTAGGTAGGTATAGTGAATGAATATCACATGTAGTGAAATAGCATGTATTGCTGTTCCTATATTACTTTAGTAAACGAGAATGTATGGAAAAAAAACTTTTAAACAGAATAAAAGGAAAGACAAAAAAAAATTCTTCTCTTTGAAAATCGAAAACAAATATAAAAGGCTAATCAATTATTGAAAAGCTCCAAATCGTTTACCCGGTACGTTTGTCGGTGGTACAAGACATTACATTTGTGACATTTTGAAACCGTTGGACATTTTTATTTATTAACATTGATAAGATAGAATCGAAAAGCTCCTGTTCGTTGGTTAATGATATTACCTATATTAGTATAAAATATAAATTGACATAAATAGTATAAACCTACTGTGGATGTGACTTCATCGTTGTCGTTATTTCTACGAACAGGTAAGAGGAGAAAAGACGAAGGAAATTCAATTTTGTCTTACCGAACAGAGTGTGTTTGCTCAATTCAATATTGAACTTTACACGTGGGAGGGGGGAAGGGGCCCCACCGGTAACGCTCTCAGGTAAATATGTAAACCAATAAATGACGGGGAAATAATAACGTATGTCCCAAGCGCACAAATCTCAAGCCGTTTTGACTTTTTGAAAATGATTAATGTCGCTCGACCAGATTTTTCTACGGTGTATTGAATTTTGGCGAAACAAAATAAATAATAGTGCACCACATACACACATAATATATAGATATAGTATGTTTATATCCCAACGAAAATATTAATATTTCATCCAGCCGAATGTTTTATCGTGACCCATGGGCTGCCGCGCGTGCTAACCCTAAAACATAAGCCATATGCAAAAAAAAACATGTCCTTTTTTTCGAGTTTTTAAAATAATACATTATTCTGTATATTATACTATCATACTCTTTCCACGCACACAAACATAACTTCAGTAAATCACAATAATATATAAACTATAAACACAAGAGTTCCTAAGCAGTTTTTTCTTATAGTATCAATTATATCGTGTACGCTGAAGTTCAAGGCCGTAGAAAATAATTTAATGTGAGGATTGAGGGGTTCATTGTAGTAATTACGTTGAGTTAATTTTAAAAAAACAACATCAACATCATATTATATTGTTTTAAATTTTTATATATTTTTTAAATTATTGTATTTTTAATTAGTTATAATTAGTAGGTAACTACTTTACAATTATACTCTACATAATTTTCTATTTGTTATAATATAGTAGTAATAGATGTGACTGAACAGGTACTGTACTATAATAATACGATAGTAAAAAGCATAAATTGTTATTGAAGTACATATATTTTTTTCAGAAACTATGCCCATACATTTGTTATATAGTGTACTATATAACACATAATTAATTTTTATATCTTATATGAATTATCCGCAATCTAAAAATTATCTTATACGTCTTGTATTTATTATAATTGAACAATACTTTATGAGTTAATGGACAAGAGCCGGTCGCGAAATCCTGTTTACAATAGTGCCGAGCCAACAAAAGGAAAAGGCATACAGGTATTTCGTTCTGTAAAATTAGAGACTTTTCTTCGTAAACTAAAATATATTACAACAATCGCGTATTCTACTGTGTTTGTGTGCTCAAAGCATTCAGAAGCAGCTATCCATGTGTACCTAGAATTGTATGCTATAAATAGAGGTATAATATATTGATGAGCTTAAATATAAGAAAAATGAAAATAATTATTATTCATTCTGGATCGTTGTAAAATAAATAAATGAAACACATTTGTAGCTTGGTTAGAATATTGTATAGCAATAATTATTATATTGAAAAAAAATGCATAAGTCTTTAAAATCCTGTCTGTATAGTTATTAGCGACGACCGTCTTCGTCTTCCATTTTGCTCCACTGAACATAATGTGCTTCCGATACGGTGATCGATAAAAGACAAAAAAACATGAATAAATTAATAGAAAAAATGTCATACCCCCTGCTACGTATAAATACACAATATGATAATATTATACTATCGTCGTCTTGTACTGTATCTGACGTTTTCCAAACGAATTGTCAATTAAATATAATAATAAGATGCTGATACGGTGTATGAAAAAAATGTATTATTTATGATAATTTATTATTAAACACCCATCATTATTAATTATGTTATTATAAACCATTCTATTCATTATATTGTATTTATTTTTATTTGCATTGAACATTACGCAAATATTATTAGTTATTACTGTGATGATACCGCTGACTGTAACTGCTTTTTTTTTATCATAACCTTTCGAACCTTCTATTAAATAAGTCCTTCGCCGATAATATACCATAATTAAAAATCGTATATACAAATAGAGCAGGGACCACAAACCTTTTCCAACAAGTGAGAAACAGTAAAAATTTGAAGTATCTGCAGCCTGCAGGTGAAATACCAGTTACCACTATTTGTTTAGGTAGGTATACTATTTATGTTTTACATGTAAAATCGTTATAAATTGTAAAGTAATATTCTTCTTTCATTATTTCTAAAAATGTTATGTTTTTCTTCTCATTATACTTTATTCTGTGTATGACGTATAAAGCGTAAAGGTGTATTTAAGTCTTAAACTTAAATATAACGTACGTGATCATCAGATATTGACATATTTCGATATACAACGATCGACCAGTCTATATATTTATGAATATACACTCTATACATTTCTTCCAAAGTGTCTTCAATTACCATTTTAATATTATTGGGACAGAGTAGATCAAAACTGGACGTTAAAATATTTTATCGTAAGCATTTATCATTGCAATTATTTTCCATGTGTGAATGGTTTTTCTAGTAAATTGTCAATACTGCGTAGTGCGTTATTGTTAGTTCTGTGCTTTTACAATACAAATCAGACAGTTGTAAACTTGGCAGCTCAACGGCGTTAGTAAAACCGTACAAAACCATTAATTTGAGGTTTATATACATTTAAAATGACTTTTCACAGTTATTTACAAATATATTTATATGAATAATACTACATGAAAAGTAAACAGTTGGGCGACTTATTTAAAAGATTAATTCTATTAGTAGAACCAATTAATTTGTGCGTAAATTGCATACTTTTCATTCATAGCTTATACAATAGCGACAGATTGGCTATGTGCAGCAATATTAACCAGCAAATATATATTTTTAGAATTCAGTAATCCACAAATCGTTAACATATTTTACCCTCGTTGATCTACATATTAAGTCCAATAAATATGGGTGAACCTGAAAATCCGCTATAGGATCGTGGTTGAAAATATAAGTACCTATCTATCAAATAAAAAGTACATATTCGGTAACATTAATCTAGAACATTATATTGTTTGATATATTATAAAATATAAACTCACCACGACCGAATCATTATAATTTATTAGTTGGTGCAGTTATTGTCGTCGTCGCATCGTACTTTTGAGTTATTGTCACTTTTGAACTCACTCCGTAGTATTCATATTTAATAGTGTTTCCTTCTTGAAACCCTTCTCGACATCGTTGTCGCAGTCTTATCATTACCTGCACCATGGCGAGCATTCGCCAAACTTCCGTTTCCATTCTGTTGCTCGACACTTCGATCCATTCAAATAACGTCAGGACTGCTACATTTATCTCCTTAACGTCAAATGTACTCTGCCGTCGCTGTGCGTACCCTCTTATCGGCCACACAGCAATTTCTGCCACTATATTATTCTACATGCGACGACGCTTGAAAATTCCCAATCTGTATACCCATAAGAAAATATGCACACGTATGATATTATATGAATATGGGTCATACTAGAATAATGCTCATATATTATCAGCTTACTTAGTAAATTTCAAAAAACAGTAACTTAGTGAGTATTTATTCTTGGTGGTTATTAGGATACCTAATTTATAGTCACTGTCACTTGGTGAGTTTAGTTGAATTTCGTTAGTCAACTCTAGGTATAAGAAATAAATCTGATGTTTTGTTATGCTTATAAATTATTCTGATCTTATTTGAAATTGTATTAAAAAAACATATAAACATTTAAGGAGTGCATACACCTAAAAAAGCGGGGCCCCTGAATTCCATGTCCAACAGCCCCCCCCCCTTGTGTGGATCTGCTAAGTTATATCGAATTATTAGTTATTCAACACTTGATATTAAAATATATTTTGTATTACCAAGTCTAGCATCCACGCCACAATTAACAATTCACACACATTCGGCGAAAGACGCAGTTTGGGTATTGTATATTTGTTTCAAAGTATACCAGTTTTTCTCAAAAAAAGGAGTTAAATTTGAAGTATTCGTGATATAGGTCTATAATATTACACAGTATGAAAAGGTTTTAGAGTTTCTTAGCACAACGCGTTTGTCGAGTTATTTTTATTCTTAGGTTTTTGCTGCTCCCATTTTGTCACAAATAAATTACGTTCAAGAATTTCATTTCCCGTCCACATTGTCCCTCAGGACTCGATTTCCCCTTGCCCCAGACTGTACGTCACCAGTTCCAAGTCGTTTTAACACGGCGTATATACGTTCCCACACACACATCTACTTATAAAATGTACCTTCCAGCGCGCGTGATGTTATAAAGTTTTTTGTATATATATATTTTTTTTTCCAATAGAAAACTCATTCATGAGGAAGACACTTTAGATTTAATCGAATCTGACCTGATCGTTTATCCTCCACCATAATAATAATAATAATAATAACGGTAGCTCGTCGAATTCTAATTATCGATAAGTATCAGCTCGTGCACAGTGCATAGGAAACCCGCAGGCAACGTTTATTATATATCGCAATGGGGTCGAAAACCGAACGCGTTTGATGTTAACTAATAATGACGTACCCCAATTTCGGTCGTCATACGTACTATATATTATAATATAAGGGTAACGTTATTGTGTCATACTGTCATGGCGTCGAGTTTATTTATCATAACCAAATCGCTTTTGTATTATCATGGAAAACCACGGACATAATAATATTATGTTTATAAATAAAATATAGGTGTATTCTCATTTCACGTGAAAAATAATAATTATCGTTCACAACTTGAAAAAAAAAACAAATCCCAGAGGAGAAATTTAAAATATCGTCATAATAATTTTGACTTTAACGCCTATACTTATACAGTTATACACATTTAATTTGATTTATTAAAGCAAAGAAAAAGAATAATTCTAATTAATATTAAAAAGAGTAATTTGAATTTTAGACGTTCAAAAGTCGACTCGGTCGTGTAATTGTTTAACTACTCCAAAGTAGCTGGTAACGCGATTATCATACATCCAACTCGAAAATCGAATTACTATGCACCAGCTCCTTCTGATACGATTATGTACAGTGTTTGTGTCGGAATAATGGTTCGATATTATTATAAGCCATAGGTATTGTTCTAAAGTCGTTATCGGTAATAAAAAAATAAAATAAAATGTAACCTGTGGTTTTAGATATAGTGTGATTTTACGATATAAATTCACCAAACATTTGCATATAAACCGGAATAAAATACAAATATACAATCACATAATATTTTAAAGTATAAACATTGTTATAACTATTATGTACAAAATATGAACGTATTAAATATTGCCACACTGCTCAAGTTTAATATCGCAGGTAGTAGGTAGGTGCACTGGTTTAATGCATAATATAGTCATATTTAATATGACATTATTATTGTCACTCACTCGCTCGTCTAGTCGCGAGATATTAAATCGCGAGTATTTATATATTGCTTTCTTCTCTAGGCCATGACGTGCATTTTATTACATTTGATTTCCAGGAAGTGGAAATAATAATTCTCAGCAACGAAATCCGTATCAAAGGATAGAGGACCCTTCCCGTAGAGGGTGCTTTTATTGGCCGGAAAGATGTAATCATAAAGTCAAATTCTTGTTAAAGGGCAAAAATAACATCCCTTCGTACTCCACCCCCGGATTCACAGCAGCGGTGTGTCAGTACCGTCATATACACCGCGGGCGCATATTATTATTACCATCTCGCCGTCGCGCGTCGCCGTGATACACACGGACACGTGGAGAAATCGAATTCCGCACTCGCATTAAAACGGAACCGGAAAGAACTTAATTTAATAATGAACTCTGCGCGCTGCCACGGCCACCGAAGAAAAGAAGCTTAGAGAAATTGCTTTTTGCAACATTTTTTTTCCCGCCAATTCTTACTTTTACCACTAGGGCGTGAGGCGAATGCGAATTTTTTCCCAAAGCCAATATTCCGGTCACGTATTCATCAGTGATCCGATTTTTTCTCTCCTCTGTCCCACGCCCAGAAATTGACACTGCTGCCGCCCCCGCCGACGACGACCTTTTGTCATTAAAACCTTGCGCGTGCCAATTTGCATACTTATAGAATGCAATATATACGCATACATGATATATAGATACAGAAAAGTCGGGTTATTCGATGCTTTCGGAATTTCTCTACTTCCCGGTTAAGGTTTATTATGAGATACACTAGACTCATTTTTCTGGCCACTACCTAAATAAGCCTCGCTGAAAAAAAACAATACCACGGTGGATCGTACTCAGCTAAATCAAATTACCAACTGCAGCGTGTAGTAACGACTAACGAGATTAGTTTATATTTCTCTGGTACTATTCTGTGTATAGTGTAACAAAATGTCATTGCTGATCTATACTGTAGTCACTCCGCTTGACACTTTTATCACACAGGTATACACACAAAATGGTTTTATAAATAATTTGATATACTGCTCTATGGTTCTGTGGTTTAATTATTGTTTGGTGTTAATATTTATTGACATGTTACAGAACTAAGCTTTGCTTTAGAATATTAGTTACAATTTAGGGTAACCATTTAAAGATAAAAATCTAAAAATCAATGTGATAATAATAATAAAACTTATGAAATATTGAGTTACAAACGCAATTTTACTGTGAGCAAATAATTAGCACTACTCTAGATTCATATCTTTTTAGTAAAAAAAAAAAATGGAGATAAAATGAATGAACTACGTGAAAAAGAATCACCCTGTATAGTCAGTAAACTATAAAATTTGCGTCCCCAAGCAATTTATATTATTTACGGGCACTATTCGTAGACACATTTGAATATAAGCTTGGTATCTATACGAAATAATATTATTGTTATTACCATGCGCAGTGTATCAGAATCGGGCCACATCTCCCGATCGATATAATATGTAAGCGTGCCTTTCGCATTCCAAGTTATTAAAGAACATCACGTCTAGACGAACATGGTGAAAAATTTATTTTGTTTATTATTTATATTATATTGGTATAGGTGATTAAAATTGTTTCGATAAAGTTCAAAATTATAGCTAAAACCTTCATTTAAAAATATTTTTATATATATATTTATATAATACAAACTTATTGTTTGATTTGTTATTTGCATAAGATCATAATAATAAATAGAAACAAAAACTACCTAAATATAATTCAACAATCATTACAAATATGTAGATATACTCGTGGCACTTATAGAGTCGCGTTAGAATGATGGTCAACAAATGTCCTGTAAATACACATGTTGACTGCTGGCTGTCAAAAACCATCCATTACTAAAATATTATTTCGTTTGGTGAATATTATCACTGTTATCATATTGTATAATAGTGTAAGTACTTACCTAATCATTATTATATTTTAAATCAATATTTTATGTAACACTTTTCATTGGACCTGATTTGTAACTATCAGAAGAAATATATGAGTTTCAAACTAATTAATCTTTCAGATTACCATGAATATTAAGTATAAAACTATCGGTTTTTTGTTCCAAATACCGGTTAAATTGATCAAAATCATATAGGAACAGAGCATTCAAGTTGACAAGTAATAAATCTCCGAACCTCACAACAAACAATTTGACATTATAATTGCATAATTGCTTCCCACCTAAGATTTCAAAACGTCAATAAACTATAAAATAATATTATAATTACATTTATTTTCGAAACTTAATAAGAAAGCAAAAAAAGAAAGTAACTTAAAAACTAATACAATAGGTAGCCAAAAAACAATATTTTTCTATAAAAAGTAATACGTCATCGTACCTATTTATTTGGTTTTGATCCCCATTTTGTATACTTCAGTAACGTTCGAGTACTTTTCAATTGTATTTTTCTGGTTAACGTTGTTTACACTCGAGTATTCCGTTTTATTGTACATTACATTACGAGCTTTCTATAATAATTCTTTGCGTTTGTTTATCCATGCTTATCAACTTCACCGATGGAATATTACTTGTACCAACTGATATCGCTCGCAAGAATTCACTATTCTCTTGTATACCAGGTCAACAGTACGAAAGCCTCAACTGAATAATGCCATTGTCGTAAATAATATAATTCTGATCCCGATATTGTGTCATTCAATAATGACAATTCGAGAAGTACAGAATATTAATTTTCTCGTGAATTTACGAATATATAATACACAATAATTGTATTATATTATACTTATGGTTTTTATGTGATATATTTTTGTAACACTATCTGAACCTACGTATTTTCCTTGGAGTGACACTATAACTATTGTCGATAACCAGGGCCAGGCACCAGATAACATTAAGTCACCTCGTGCGTTGAAGTTTATGGATTGAATGTAATATTTTTAATTTAAACAGTGTAATACTTTGAGATATTTTGTTTGCGTTTCAGTTGTAATGCCTGGAATTTGGCCCCCCGAAGAAGCGGAAGAGCCGATTTTCTTCCCGAACGACAATAGCGTCAAGTCGAACAACGGTGGCAACGAATTACAAAGGGACGAAGTCAAATCGGCCGACCATAAAGAAGAGAGAAACACACCTGTTGGAGGTATTTGTTCTTTATTTTAGTTTTAATGAAAATACTAAAAATGTCCCGAAAACTGCAGCTCACTTTGTCAGCGAGGCACGACCACCATGTATGATAGACATTAGACACAATTATAATAAGACTTTGTTATATCGCGATAACCGAAAAACCATTTAACGACATCATAAAAATGGAGCTTATTCTATTTAGCACTAAGTAGTGAATAATATTATATATTCCATTAAAATATTATATATGTTGAAATTCTGTAGCGTATTCTGTACATTTTATAGTATTGAAAACAACAACGCTTATTATTACTGTGACACAGATCGAGCAAATTATTTATATTATCGTGGGAGTTAATCCATTAAATAGGACGAGAGAGCGTATTAGCGAGAGTATATAATATAATATAATAATATGGTCGAAGAATGACCGGAGCCACCCGTACGACCTGTATGTGTGTGTCTGTGTGTGTCTGTGTATATATAAATGTACAGGAGTCGCCATTAATTGAATTGAATTATTCAGGACATTAAGTATATAATATACCATGGTGGCGGACCGGGAAACTGCACATTCGGAACAGACAATGGTCATCGGATTAATGATTCGCTCTGTAGACGGAATATATACATATATATATAATAGCACTGGGAGAGCTCGCGGGTAATCACACTACTATATGTATGTATATATATATATATATATATAGTAAGCGGGGGTAAATGGCTTTCAATGAGCCGAAACAAGCCGACTAATGAAGTCGCATTTTTATTTTGTCCGAAACATTGTGTACGGTGCATATAATGTATATTATAGTATTATGGTCCCGTGTTCAAGACGGATTAGGGCGAACGCAAATTATCTCCTCGCATTTCGACGATTTATTTATAATGTATTCGATACCGATATGGCCAACTATTTTCGTGAAATTAACACTAATTTCAATATCATTATGATATAATTATATAGAAATCAATATTATTATCTCACCATATTTGTCCTAGTTATAATCCACCCATGTTTTGTGGCCAGCGGTTTATTCATAAATAATATACTACAATAAGTAATATGTATATAATGAACTGGAATACCATCCTACGATTCTCTCTAATCCAGCTTGAGTTAAAAAAAAAAACATTTTTATTTTTATATGCTTACTTAAAAAATGAAATTAATTATTTACATTTTAGAGTATTTAAATAAATTAGTGTTACACTTTTTAACAAATAAAAAAACAAAATATTTAATTTTTGATATTATGTTTAGTTATTGAATATAATATTTTTAACTGTAGTTCTGTAATAAAGAAACATATTTAAAAAATATTAATTAATAAGCAAATTATATTGTTTAAAAACACACAATGTGTTAAAAATATATAAGTGGTGCAAAGTTCAAGGTGATGAGAGTGAAAAGTTTTTCCTTATTTGTAAAGTAAATAAAACCAAAATTTTATAAATATAATATATTAATAACTAATAAATACTTACATGAATCATTTACTCTACAAATGAACGTTAGACGATATTACGCCCAACGCCCACTCATCCATGCACCACTTTTCCAATTTCTTCATGTAGATATAAGTAACTGTTATTTGTACTCTACAAATAAAATAGTAATAATAATCACTGATTCAAAATACGCACTCTTAAAAACCTTACACTTGGTATAATATGCACTATAATATAAATGTATTCATAGGTAGGTATTTATAATATTTTATAATGTACATAAAACATGTTGTAAAAAGCTGCAGGGCTTACCTTGCTCGCAACTTTCGGGGCTTGGAAATTATTTTCTAACCTTGTTAAATATTTACAATTAACCTAATGCCAAAATAACATCTACAGCGAGAGCTGTTTAAATTAAGATTAAATAACAAACTCTGAATTTTTTACAGATATAATCGTGGCTTAATTGCAAAAAATATATATACAACACAAACGCGAGTATATAAATTTAGTTAAAATTAATTTTATTGGCTTTAGGTTATATTATTGTAGTTTTTAATTAAGCTGGATTAAATAAGTTAAATTGGCAAAAAAAAAAAAAAAAACAGTAATTGAAAGTTATTAAACTAGATTATGGGGTATATAAATGACTTAATGAACTCACAGACGCGTGCGTCGCCGGTCGGACTGTATATAAGTGTTATATACGTACATCTACGAATTAAAAACTAATAACGACGACTTAACTGCAGGCTTGCACTATATACGCAGCACGGTCCACAGTGAAAACTTTTCGATGGACTTTGACTTTTTGCTACGAGTATTTGCGAGGAAATCGAAGCTCAGCAGTACGCTCGTGCACAACTACGCTATGCACGTGTTGTATAAACAGTGTAATACACTTATCATAGCCAAGTCGAAATAATGTATGTGTGCAGAATTTATTAACGACGGACACAATGCTATTACCGGCATTAAGTATTAACATATAAAATACACATCGCATGTGCTTGGGTAGGTGTAGGTAGGTACGTGGTGCACGCTTATTGCAGTGTAGCACAACAACAATATAACGCACACAATGTAATACATTTTGGATTTTACTTCGTTAGAAACGTGTGTATGCAGTAATAATACTGGCGCTGGTGCTGCTATTTGATTTGCCTGAAATTTTCCGCAGAAACAAACTCGAGCCGAGACAAATGTATACTGCTACAACTGAGCTGCAAAGCCGGGGCAGTGTCCGTAATTTAAATTTCAGGGTTTACTGAATTGTTATTTCACGGGTACGCGTTACTATAATATAACGGAACAACTCCTTTGGGTACTCCTCCTCGGGATCGGAGTGTAATGCGTTTTTGAAACGCTATAGTAAAATAGACGAGTTTAAGGTGGACCGTTGCGAGGGCATTATTACCTCGTCGTGTTTATATATTATATGATTCGGAAAACCAATTACGGCGACTCTCGCGCGATAAATCGTATTACGAAAAAAAAAAAAAAAATACGTTCGTACATAGGTACACACGCTGTATACTGTATAAATTATTTTCATACTTACGAGTTGTATTGTTAATGGAATAATTTAGATTATCGTCGTCTTCGGCCTATCGCGTTATGTTATATTATAAATGTATAATGCACGTAACGTTGCAGCAGTGCATGCGTTGTTCTCCGACGGGAGCCCGGTCGGATCGCTCGCCATTTATAGTGTCGATATACATTTGTTATCTTTATGAGCTTTTCGCATTCTTTTAATCAATAAATACATGAAAACGTTATACACCCTCATCTGATATATTTAATGTTTATAGCTTTTAATACTTTTAAAACTTTTATCGGTCGTAATTTTTGCATATTATACTACTTCGTGTCGGCGAATATATACGCGTTTTCGTGACCCCAATATCGGATATAATAATATTATAATCCCACGCCATATACACTATATACATTATCCATGACGCAAATATGTATATACTGATGTGTATGTGTGTATAGGTGTGTAATAATATGTGTATTGTGAGTATATATTATATATATATAGTAAGGTACGGATGAAAACTATATATCGAACCATCTTTCCGCTAGAACATCGCGGCCACCGCCACTGTGCACATTGAAATATTTTGTTTAACATAATATTAGTGTTTCGTGGAAATAAGCGTGTCTTATATTACTTCAATTCATTTCGCATTTCCAATTTTAAACACATTTAAATTATTTTATACGATTAAAACAAATGTGTACATACGCATGTCGCACATATGTACATAGAACTACATACTATTTAAGTGAATTAATTCGTTCTCAGCAACCGCTATGCGATATAAACAAAAATAAATTCGAAACAACTGATTCGTATAATACGCCACATAAGAACTAATATGCAAAAAACCTATTTTAAAAATATTAATGAAATTCATACCTATTTAATAAACAACAATAAACTATCTAAAAACGCATCTCTTTGAGTTTTTTATTGTGTTCTAAGCCCTAACTACAATACCTCCCTTTATCAGCTTATCCTAATAAATATGTGTGTATTTTAATTTATAACATGGATGGAATATAATATTATAATTTATATTATTATAACATGATATGAGTCACTTCGATTTATTGAAACTCATTTCAAAATTCGAGTAGACTCCAATACTATTATATTTACATTATACATTTTGCACTTTACATGTATAAAAATACTGAAAATGTATACAAATATAAATAGTGAAAAAAACATAATTTTCAAATTTCTATAAATCATTACGTATTGGATACAACATAATATTATTACCCATAAAAAATAAATCGTAATGTACATTCATATAATACTATAAACATAGGTATTTGATTGTTCCTGTAATACTTGAAGCAAAAGTATTTAATTTAAACATAAAATCCATTTACTTACTTAATTTTTTTGAATAAATTATGATAAAATCAAGCGTTTTTGGAAGGAACTTTCTTAATTCGATCTTTGAAATTATTTAGATCTATACATTGGTCGGTTTAAGCGAAAAAAATTTACAAGCAAAAATAAGAAAGAAAATACATAATGTACGGGAATATTATTCGAGGAGAGAAATTTCTTGATATTTTATGGTCGAGCAAACCGTATAAAATATTTATAACATGTACCATGGCGCATCTAAACATTATGCAACTAAACGAAAAGATAGTATTCGCAATGTTTCCATCTTCCGGTTTCGTCCTAAACAAGCCGGCTATAAAAATGTTAATGAAGACTTATACGGCACCAATTCATAGTAAATGAAGATATACGTACCTATGCAGTATGCACACACATTTTATTCATAGAAACCCATATATATTTTATTTTTACCTACACATTAAATTTAGTATATTATATTCACCAAGTGAATGTACAGCATTGTATTAAAATATGTATTTGTTTACCAACGTCCGACAATTGTGTATGTTGATTGTGCTAAATGAAGTAAATTTAACACAAAACCTGTGTTTTAAGGTGGTCAAATATATCAGCATTAAAAACCATATAGCTCTATGTATGGTGTTTTTTTTTTTTTAAATTTCGTTGTACAATGTTATGACAGAAAATCAATACGTTAAACACCATTCATATTTGTAAAGTATAAAACATATATTGTCTAAAATTCTAAAACAAATTAACAAGTCATAATAAATAAGTTACAACAATACATTAACTTCACATTTCATTTCAGTTGCGCACGAACTGATGCGTATGCATACCATATAATAATATACATAATATTCACAACTTAAATTTCGAGTTTTACCAGCATGCTGTTTTTTTTCTGTGATTTAAATTAACATAATTCACAAAAAAGTGGTTCTCAATTATTATTATTTTTTTTTCGTAAGCCGCTCGATTTTTTTTTCTATACACTCTAACGATGTAAAAAATAAAATAATAATAAACAAGCTGAATAATAATCAACATTCAAAACTTACATCTCCATTCGGGAATCGAAAAATGGCGTCCAAAGTTAGTACATAATATTCGCATACAAACCAAAAGCGCTGATTTTCTTTTTTACAGAACCTCCGAACCATTTATTTAAACGGATCTGCAATAATTTAACAGATTCGTGTGCCGGTAGCTTATCCTTTAGGGTCGCCAGAGATGCTAAAACAACCCCCTTTGCCTAGTGTGCTCCCCCTTTTACACTCTTATAGGATAGTTCACCTGGTTGACATTTCGCAACGTTATAGCTGTATTTACGGTTTAAAACGACTTTTATTTTAAACGCTTTTCTCTATCTCTCCTTTTATATTATAATATATTTCACTTCTCTATACTCCTCTACTGCCAAACAGATACACATATACATATATATTGTTTCCTCCCACATACTGTTTAGTCAAACGTCACCACCCCGCTTTCAGAATATTTTCGTATAATATATTAATATATACACAACTCACATATTATTATTATTACGCACTCCGACGCAAATAGTACAAATTATCAATCATAATTAAATATAATTTTAACCGTTGTAAAGTTAGTACTCAATAGGTATAATATTATGCATCTTCTATGAAAAACGTTTTGTTGTTATTTTGAAATCAATTCCTCATTACGCATTCAGATATTTTTTGTTTTCAAAACTACTTGTAAGTATATTCTAATTTCTAATCACCACATGTTCAAACATTAACTTATATAAAGTAGTAGAACTTGGCTGATTAAAATTATGCGTAACAAAATAATTTCCCGAAACAGTATGCAAGCTACGGCACCCGTAGGATAATTTACAGGACAAATGAAATATTGTATACCACTTAATATTACTGTATCACAGCATTGTGGGCTTATACCTACTTATACAGTACTCTAATACGTCTTAGTTCTATTTATAGACATATTCATGATTGTATTTATACACACATTGCTATACTATCTCCATATAATTTCTAATGATTTTATTATAACTATACTGCATATAATTATGAAGTGTGGACAATTTTCTTTTTAACCAACATCCCACTTTTTTGTATTGTTCGCCAATTCTGATTGAATTTACACAGTTGTTTCATCATCAAATTATGAGCATTTGTGTGCTTTAAGTAGATGAAAAACTTTTAAGTTCCAATATCTTTTTTAACATTATTTTCATAGATGGTTCTAAACTGGTGTAGCGTAAGGTGGTCGCTGTAATTTGGTCGCAGTGAATTGGTCGCTAGGGTAATATCGTCATGCTTTATTTTGGCATACTACGAAAAATATAATACTTCATTAAAACTATAATATACAAATTCTCAAATAAATATTAAACACCGTCAAAGTAATTAAATACAAAAAGTATTTGACATTTTCTTCTCTACTCTGTAAAACATTGGATCATGTATAATATGTGTTTGGTATTCGCTATTCTAATGATACAAATATAGGGCAAAACGGTTCTAAAATGTCAACAAATACGTACAACACGATCAATCACGTAACGCAAAATTGGATCACTATATATTATGTGTGACCCGGGTAGTAATTAAAAAAAAACTTACTAAGTTGAGTAAATATTGTTCTTTGTACTAACTTTAAACTTATATAGTTAAATATAACTATAATTTATATATTAACGTTAATAATGTTGACTAAATTTAACTCACTCAAATTAATTGTTTTCGTAAACTTTCCTCTTTTGATTATTTGACCTAAATTCTTCTGTAGTCTGGACTTACTACTAATAATGAAATTCCATGATTTTTGCATGTAATTGTTTAAATAAATGTTTGAACCGTTACCTTAAGTCTTGAGCTCTTAATAAGGGACACCTACATATTTTTCATTATGTATATTTTGAAACGATATTGATATTTTAGATTTACGCGAATCCTGTCTAGATTTCATACACCTAATAACTATTAACTAGAGAATAGAGGGTAAACTATATTGAATATTTTATATTGTAAGACGACGCAATAGTAACCCAACCCTCATTCCGAGAACTTCTTGGTAATTCAGTGTAGAACTTATTAAGTGAAGCCTAGAGCCTAGTATGTAGTAACTAGTAGGTATTGATAATATGTTGAGGAATTTTAATAGCATTTTTTATTTCAGCATTACTACTTGCAAGTTACATTCCGAGTAAAGTACCTGTAAAAAATATAAATTATATGAATATTTAGACTTTTAAATGGAATGGATTTGTTTTTACTCTAATAACATACTTTCATTCCAAGCACCGACTGGGACTTCAGTGGTTATGCATTATTTATAAATATCCTACGCAGTAGGCATATATTTGTACTCACAGCTTATCATCCATGCTCGGAAAATAATAATATATACAACTCGATAATGCATTATGGCCTATGGGTTATAATCACTTTATTATCGAGAGTGCACATATTGTGTACCAACGTACCATCAATATAATATAGTTATTATAATATTATAAAGTTCCACAATATTCTGTACGTCCGGCGTGCCTAGATTTTTAAACACATTTTAAAAGGGTTTTTTTTTAAAAATTATTTCCTATTGATTTATATCATTATTGTTTATTTCCAGGTTTGCCCCAACACACAAAAACTCGTGATGATGGTATAATCAGCAGTGGGGGTGGTGGCGGCCATCGTCTGATAAGTCTGCTAGTGGGCGCGTTATCGGCGGCCACCGTACTGGCGGGTGCGTCAGTGGCATTCGTGATGGTCCGCCGACGCCGGCTGATCCAGCAAGTGTCTCGGCGGAGTCGGAGCTCGTCGTTCCAAGAGTGCACGAGTGACAAACCACATCTGCCACCGGCCATACACCTGACGGTGAGTGCCGAACATGACATTGGAATATGGCGATTAATTTACTTCCGCCGTTGATTATTCTATAATCAATGCTTCCACCAACTAATCCCCACAATATAAATATATCAGGCTATCATTTTGGTGTCCCCGGTAAAATTAAAAGGGAGCTAGTGTTGGTAAAAATTGGTAGATTGATTTTATCGCCAGGGCTTAACAGGGTTTGAATAATATTAGCATAATCTGGTAACGACATTTTAGAACTGGAAATATACGCTGTTACTTAATAGTATTCATGCAGTCTCCCCTAAAACGATGAAGAACGTCCGAAAACGTCACGAAGACTTTTTTACCAGGCTCGTGCGTGTGAACGTAAACGGTGAACGAGTTCAAACGATAAATTATAAACCTATAAAAAACAAAAAAAAAACGAATAAGTAGGTAGGTTAGGTACTTGTCGAAATAAATTATATCAAATACTTTGGTGCTCGCGACACGTATACTGTTTTTCCACTTTCATAATATTGTAGTAAGGGCGTTATATACGCTTGAAACCGTTTTATGCTTAAATAGTGTTGAAATAATCCGTGTTTGTGGTTACACGGCCGAGTTTAGGGGATTTTATGTAACCCCGAAATAAATAGAGGGTAATTGTTATAATTAAATTATTTTTGAACACAGGGTGAACGCAATATAATATAAAATAAAACCTTTTATTACACGGATCGACATATAATTATTATTAGGGCCGTATAATAAAATGTATAGAAAATAATATTGTTATAGTATTTAATGATGAGGGATAGAACTCTTTGTCAGGTTATATGAAATTAATTGACAATCGTAAATGTATTTAGTTTAATTTGGAATATTCGAAACTAACAAATATATTGAAAAAAATAAAGAAAATAAGAAATAGGACAAATGGAAAATGGCTGAGGATTAACTAATTGCTATGGGCATCTTACGATTTATACGTTTTTGAAATTCTTCATATCATCTAAATCATATGATTCCACAGACCACTCGTCTTTTTCAGTATTGAAAATATACTAATATACGGAGCATGGGGGTAGTTTCCACGGTGAACGTGAATACGTTGATCATGTTGTTCCACAGGTCTTTTGCTCATGTGCATACAACACACCATTGTGCATAGTTAAAAAACAGCATAAATACGTAATTATCGTATTTTATGGGTATCACGGCTATTCATGAATATTTCTTACAAATTTGAAGTTTCAAACGAATCAACAGATCATGAATAAACGCTTCTACATATTAATTGTCATCAGTTTGATTTCAATGTTTTCGCTATATTCCTACTTATATTCCTACTTATATTCACTTATTATAATAATAGTAATAGTACATCTCTGTAACGCAATTTGCTGTCTCCACCTCACACAACCCCGCTGGCAACACATAATTCTCCTCTTCGTTTATTAGTATAAGGTCTTTGGTATTGACTCATTCGCCCATTCCTATATGTGACTACTGACTATATCGATAATAATAGCGTATACAATTCTATACATATCGATTAACAACACAACTGGTACAATGCAAATAAAACGTGATAAGGACAACATAACACAGTCACTGCAATAGTTCGTAGACGAGAATCGAATAGACGAGGTATAAGAAATGCTCAAAATTATTAAACGTGATTTCATAACAACAAATCTGAGTACAGACTAGGGAAAAGGTAAAATTATAGGTACACTACTCAGCGGACCGTAACATATCCTGTGCACTCGATACACAACCCTTATCCGTGGCGATGTCTCGTCGCCCGCGCGGCGTTATCAACCATCCATTTTAGCTTATGTCTGAGGCGTTCGAGCACACTCAAGCAGCTGGCCCCGTCCCAATAATCTAATAATAATATACCACTCCGGCCTTACCGGGGCGGATAGGCGACTTGCACAGTAGTCAGCATACCTACCTATAATGGTCGAACGCAGTGGCGAACCGAAGTAATTAGGGTTGGTACCTGGTTGCCGACGTTTTCCCAGGGGTATCGTCGCAGCACAGAGCACACCCACCACCTTCCGGTGTCAGTGGCGGCGGTGTCGGCTTTGGTTACTCGTTACCTCGCCTACGTATCGAATAGCCCGATCTCATTATATACGAGTAGTGCCCGCCACTGAGCGCTGCCCGTAAGTCCCTGCAGGGATATCGCGGGGTGAAATATCGCCTCGGCGTTTTCCTATAAATTATGCCCTGGCGGTCATTGCGCCAACGAGCGCCAAAAGTCCACGATGTCGCGTAACCTTATTATACCTGGGTATAGATAGGTAACTGTGTCGTTGTTCTACATCGTAGTCGCCGTTTGAAGCACTTGTCGTTATTTTAATATTATGGAACTATGCAAAACACATATTATAATACTAGGTATTATTGTTCTGACATAAAATCATTCAAAAGCAAACAACCGATGTAAATAATATTGCACATCATATAATAATATTATATGCAGCTATAATTTAAAAATAGATATAATGATTTCATCATTATTATTTTTGTTTTGTGTATGCATATAAATTCTATATTTGTATTGAGTATTTTTTATATAATATATTATTTGTATAAATCCATTTTGCCCGGGAAATAATGAACAAACATAAAATGGCACAATATCGTTGGACGGACGTTATGTGCAAAAGGTGTCAAGTCCAGATATTGATTGTTTCATTAATTAATGTCAAGTCACTTAGAAAAGTCTTAAAATGATTTAAGATTTGGAGTTGAAAGGAAATTTGAAAATAAATACGTCTAAGAAATAAAAATAACTATTCTAACAAATTAAAAACAAAAATTAAGTATTAGAAACTTTTTTTTTCTCCTGAAAAATCAGCATTTTTGACTTGACAAGCTTCTCACAAAATCATTTAACTGTTATTGAGTTGACTAATTTTGCACATCAATATAAGTTATAGCACAACCTACTGCGTGTTATTAACATTGTTACCAACCGACGTAGCTTAAAAATTCCTACAATTTTGATGCATAATATTAAAATGACCGAAAAGTGACTTTTCACGTTTCTCAGAACGTCCGTTCCATGGTTAGTCGCTTTGTGAAGTATCCGAACCAGGATGCGTCCAATTGCACATTGAATAAAGGAAATAGTATATTTTCGAACTTGGTTCAAGTTACTGTCTACATTTTATTGATATCTCTAACTTCTAAGAACAATCTCTGAATTTGTTGTCAAATCCGACCGAGAAGTGTTTAAGTTTATAAACTATAAACATATAGGTATTGCCTTTTGATGTACATATTTAAATAATGAATAATAATTAGTTCTTAATGCTTTTTTATTTAAAAAAAAAAACCCATAGCAAAACATTATATTTGTGTAAAAAGTAGCAGCTTTATAATACATAGGTAAGCAAAAAATATTTAATTCCTGTTAGCTAAAATGAAATCCATGTGTAAGCTACCATAAAGCTACTTAGAAATTTTGAAAAATAAATTGAAAATACCTACAGAGCCTCCAGAAACCTATTGGTATAATTTGTATTGAAATCGGTACAGTAATTTCTGATTTTACCCTTTAGAAAAAACTCATTTCACGTTTATTTATTTTGCAAAAGTTTTGTCATTTGTTGTAAATGGTGTTACTATCTTATCTCTCAATTGTCCGTGAACAGCGGATGGGTCCATAAAACTATGCTCAAAGTCTTCTCCACCAACTGTAAATAAAAAAAAACACCACATGTCCATTGAATGAGCCAAGTCGTAACAAAAAAAAAAAACAATTTTCATGTTTATAGAGGTAGGTAAATATTATATTCTATAAACATAAATCGAATTTTCATTGTAGATAGGAACAACATGATTATTTTTTTAGTTTTACATTTTTAAGTAGGTACCATAATTATTGTAATTTTCACTGTTATTATCTTCATAAAAACTAAATAATACATAGCAGTGTTTGTACACATATATTATTTATAATAATAATATAGGAAATAATGTTTTAATTTAGAGAATATTTTAAAAGATAGCGTGCATTAGGAAAGCGTCCACCTATATTATATTAATTATTTTAGTCTGTGGTCTTACTAAATAACTGATTTATTTAATAAATCGATGGTCCATCATGTATATCATCTATTTTAATGAAATGTACACCATTCACGTTAAGCATAGAACTTTGGAGCAACTTGTGCACAGGGGCATGGCTTTACTACAAGGCGCGTGTGCAATAGTCTTGTATAGTTAAATGACTCAACATATCCTTTCTTTCGTCCTTTCTTTCGTAATCTACGTACTGTAATTAATTGTGTTGTTGTTCGATTATTAATATGATGGGTGAAGTATGCCACGTGGTAGGCGGAGTCACCACCATCAGTTTGTTTGTTGTCGACAAGTGTTAAAGCGCGTTCCGATTTTTCCGTTCGTTTTGTGGACATTTTTAATCATGCTAAAAAATATCTCGTCGTGTGCTAGTATCTAAATTATGCATAGAAAAAAGGCACTCAGCTATTTTGTCAAATTGCTTAAATTATAAATAGGATGGCCGCTTGCGTGTTATTGGGTTGGTGCAAAATATTGTACTCACCGCAGCCAGAATAGAAAAATGAAATAAAACAATATAAATAATATTTTGACTACCTATAGTTAATTGGCTTGTTAATGCAAGGTACTCGTCATAGGTAGTCCTATAACATTATGAATTGTATATAAATTATAAACATATAGCGTCATAATTTTATTACACGTCTGTGAGTGTACTTTGTTCTCTTTCGTTTTATCATATTTTGTGATTTTTATATTTGTCAAATATTTTTTTAATATTATATATGTCCATATAATTAATAGATAGAATTAGAAGTTACCAATGAATTGTTGTATTAACTGCCAATAACATATTTTCTTTTTGAGATTTATAAATTCTAATTTCTAAAAAAAAATAATATACCTACTTCCAATATTTTTTTAAATTTAAATAATCCATAAAAAGATAATTATAATCATAAATCTGGCTATCCAATACAATGAAATTAGATATAAAAAAAAGTTGCTAGGAAAATGTAATTTCCGAACATTGTCATTATTTTGGTGAGAATTTATATTAATGTTATCTTACTTGACATTGCGAGCACTGAGCATGAGTGTATACACAACTTCTGAGTCAAAATATTACAACTATGATTTAAGGTTTACTATATAAAAAAACTTGTTCTATAATAATAATAAAATCTATCCGGTAATATTGTTACATTATAGTATGTTATACCATTAGCCGGCGTGATGTGTAGGCAATTTCGGTACATTGGTTCGCAGGTTTATCAGTTAACTAACAAAATATATAATATGGGAATGTTTCGTTAAAACTTGAACACGTGATAAATATACAAATACGTTTAACTGTTTAGGCCTTAAGTAGAATTAGTGAACGATGGTAAATTCACAAATTTAAAATAGCGCGACACCATGTACTACAGCGAATGT
Source organism: Myzus persicae (assembly GCF_001856785.1). Classification (NCBI taxonomy): domain Eukaryota; kingdom Metazoa; phylum Arthropoda; class Insecta; order Hemiptera; family Aphididae; genus Myzus; species Myzus persicae. The sequence continues at coordinate 223,278 of NW_019103520.1, forward strand.
TTATTGTTTACTATATACTACAGTCCAAGATTAAGATTTCGTAATTCTGCTATCCAGTTATAGATTCAGTTGTTCTTAGAAGCGGCATTGCCAGGTTTAGTTAATTAAAATAATAAAAATAAAAAACCTTTTAATTGAATCCCTATTTTCGTGGTGTTATCTACTGAAAAAAAAGCAATTTAAATTTTTTTGTCCTAAATGAAAATTTTTTTATGACGGTATTTGAGAGAAGGCGAATGATAAATGGTGTCGTGTTACCAAATTTTAACCGCACTACAAGTAGTTAAGGGCTTGTATAAATGTATAATATTGTTTTTTTATTTGGTGGACATATCAATCAATATAGTACAGCACAGAAGGTAAATTTATAACATGTTATATAAAATAGCAAGCAAACCGTCTTAACGTCTTAACGAACATATTAATAATCAATTCAGTAATACGATTAAAGTAAGCGGGAGTATAAATAAAAAACAACAAATGTATGTTTACAACCAAACAGTCATTATTCTGTCGATAGGGCTGTTGCATCCGTAATTTATTTGTAGTATGAATTGGTAATATAAGGAATTACAGAGATCACGTGCATTGGGAGTGAACTTTAAAATTTAATTAGGTGAACAAAGAAGGAAAACAACTGATACGTCAATTTATCAACCTACACAGGAATTTTAAGTTAGACGCCATTCTTTTATCCACGAAGGGGACCAGACCGAACCAATGTAAAAATATATTAAAATATATATTATACATACAATACTATATAATACTTTATACGCATCGTTGAGGTTCACGAGATGTGGATAAAAATATAAATCACTCACATTGGTTATCGACTTATATATTATAAACTCTCAGCATATACCTATTGAATATAAAAATATATGGCGGGCATATTATCCGGTATTAGACGTCAACAATTAATTCTACTGTAATATAATAAAATTGTACTTGAAATAATTTTAATGTTGTATAAAGTGCATTCGTATCATATTATACCTATATTATAATATTTGTTTAATTCAATAACATAAATGAGTAGGTGTAGTATTTTTTTTGTTGGTATAATTTTTTTTTTTTGCACTAATGAATATTTCGATATTCCACAAGACTAAAGAAGTGAATAATGTTTTATTCATTAACTATAAAATATGTCAAAGTATTATGCAATTGCTAGAATTTCGTTTACGAAACTCTAAAACTATATACTACATAAATGTCTAAAAGTTATAAACATCATAAACAATTTAAAACAGTAGGATGACCTGGATGCACATAATGGGTCATTGTTTTAACGTGACATTAACTCTAAGTCTTGAAATCAAACGCATTATTCATGACATAAAATTAATGAAATCCATTATCAACACAGAATTATTCAAATGTGAATAATAAATAATATGCTCTGGACATTATTCAGTCAGCCCAACCGGCGATACTTTAAAACAATATAAAAAAATTGTGCAAACTTACATATCACCGATAAAATGTATTTTAGCAATATTTCATCAATAAAATATTAAAATACTATAATATACCTAAAAAAAAACATATTTTTTATAAGGTACTCCATTTCATCAATTTAATCACCGTTAGCCAAACATTTGTTTTTATTTTTACATTGTGGAGAGAAAAATAATATATAACAGGAAAACATAAGTACAAATGAAAATATAATTGAAATCATTAAATATATATTATTTATTGATGTAACATACTATCGAACAACAAGAAATCCACTGCCCAGTGTCATTGAAGCTTAATTTAAATTAGTTTTAACCTGCATACCTAGCAATGTTTACAATAATTAACAACTGATACAGATTTAAAGAATCTATTGAATAGTTCCCAACAAACATTTTTCATGTTTATTTTAATATAAATATAAACCATTTAGTCGATATTTATTAAATAGTTATACATAATATGCAATCGTGGCAAAATAAGCTATGGCAGGAGCTTATGTCTGGTAGTTCATATATTATAATCTATGTATTATTAAATATGTAGTTGTTACGATGCTTTGTACTTCATATGATATACGTCTTATGGATTAATGTAGAGTAAAAAATAATAATCTGAAATTCTGACAAAAAAATAAATGTGTGGGTAAATAAAATAAATATTACTTACCTAGGTACGTACTATACTCGAACGTGTATATTCTCGAGATAACTCGAACATCAATAACTCAGAAAACTCCATAACTAGAATTTTTTCTTTTCTTTTGAAGTGATTTAAAATTAGATTTGATATATCTCAAAAATTACATAAGTCAAATTTATTTGTATTAACTTTGAGATTTGAGTAATCGAACCTCAGCTCTAGATTCATTTTCTATCTATAATGTTGATTATTTTATAATTGATATAACTGATATACACATAAGTAGGTATATGTTACGCTTAATATTAATTTTGTGGCTAAGATAGACATCATAAACGGATAATGTAATTCTTACACAAATGGTTTAGGTATATCCCAGTTATTCGATTATTCATTTCCGCAGTAAGTACCTACAGAGTTAATTTTAGATTATTATAACGCAGTTGGTGTTCGAGTATCATAAACTATAATGAAATTGGCATAGTTCTGATCAATTATTATACTTCAATATTCTATAAGACTATAACCTCAATTTCGAAGCCAAAGATCCTTTCCTTTATTATTTGAACCACTTTTGGTAGAACATTGTTATTCTAAAAATTTTTTTAATTAAATTGTTTTTAAATGGGTACATAATAAAAGTTTACATAATATTATCGAATATAATCATAATGTTATGTATATTACATTAGCTAAGCTCAAGATTTAGTATCGAAACATATCGAACTACTTTCTTTAATACGGACCTTATGAAAAATAAACAACAGAAATATGTTTATGCGATTAATGATATTATCATAAACTATATCATAATATACTGGTTGATTTGCCAGGTATACTCACTCGTATTTTTTCCTTTAGTATTGAAATTATTGAAATTCTGATTTTGTATTAACGTATATAATATAATATTTAAATTCTATATTTTCAAATACATGTATATTTTATGCCATTTAAGGAGTGATTATGCAATAAACTTATTACGAACCACGTTTTTGTTCTTAAATTATTGTGTAGCATATTGTGTTTTTAATGTTGATGTACAAAAATTAAGATTTAAAAAATTAGCTTCTGAATTATTGAACTTTGATACTATCTTATCTATTATATGCATCCCGAACAGCCATCGTAGATAAAAAATACAGTACTAGGTTAAAATATTAAGATATGTAAATTACATTGACATTTTATATTTTATGCCTTTATGGAACAGGTTTGAAAGTTTGAGATATTTAAATAGATTAATTGTAGCAGTTTGATCTAAACTTAGAATTACTTGACGGTGAATATAGGAAATAGTTTCTTCCCGATCTTGTTAGAAATTATTGCATTCAATTAATCTGTGTGTAGTATGACACTATGACGTACTAAATAGTAATGATAATAGTCCATGACATGATGGGCTTAACGATATGGGAGCTATAATGTTATGAAAATTATAGTTATTAATTAAAATATTATAATTTGTAATAATAGAATGAACATTATAAGTACTAGACTAAATATTAGAGATCCATATTTATTTATTTTATATTATTTATTTTGCGTTATTTATTATTCAATTTATTTTATGCAAAACCATCATTAAGGATATTATCCTAAAAACATATTGATGAATAAATGAGACACTACTTGTTTGAATTTCAATATGGAAAACTACATCAATCATTTCTAAAACACACATCTTTTTGATAAATTACAGTAAAATATATAATTGAATATTTAAAAAAAAAGTTCCCACTGTTTGCACTCTTTAAAAATGATATAAAAAAATCAAATTATCATTGAAGAATAAATGAGAGTGACATGTTTGGTGAAACACCAAACACCCTATTACATATTGACAGTAAAATTTCGCATTTTTAATCCTACTATACAATATAAATTATCAAGTTAATTATTGGTCTATGGGAACCATGATGTGAATTCAGAATATGTTTCAGTTATCTATGATAAATAAAAATTGCATTAAATTAAATAGTTTAAATATGCCAACATTTATCCTAACGAATTTAAATAATTCGAAATAAAAAATACAAATGAGCAAAGAGATTCTCATCAGGTAATCGACGATGTATGCTAATAAGTTTGTACATTTTTTCGATCTTGGTATAAGTATACCTTAAATTATTCTATAAATACCAAAAGTTTATAGCTTGGGTTGGTATGTTTTACTGAATCAACAACGGCACATAATTCTTGGAAACGGTAGTTCTAATAATTTATTATAAACATAAATATACTTCCTGGTTGTTTAACCGATAATTGGATTTTGATTAAGATTTGTGATTATCTATTTCTTACAATTCATATTTCCTACTAGTAAACTTCTTACTTCTGAAAAATGTTATTATATTATGTATATGTTTACTGTAAAGATACAATAATTTCCCGGAATAATAATGAATTTATCCAAGATCTAGTATTATAGTACAACACCTGGAATACGAATAATAATAATAATATTATTATTTTGAATTTGGTCTAATTTAATATTATTATAAACATATAGAATGTAGCCTTTAAATTTGTGATATATTTTTGTCTACACGTGTTACCACCATAACCGCTGTGCCGGAACAACAAAGATTTAAATGGTTGAAATATGTCTTACAGTTAAAACTAAAAAGTAAGTATAAAATATAATTTATAATAAACAAGTGTAGATCCTTGAGACGTGTTGCAATATTCTAATATTTACGAGTATTTAAACGTAGTTACCTCTGCAATGCAAAACTATCGCAGTATAGTATTATGTACTTATTACCAAGTTATACAGGTTAAAAAAAATTAATAATAGTTAAATGTATAGCAAAAATAATGAAATATTTATTGTTAGTAAATAATTCAAGAAACATACTTATTCCAGGAAATTCAAAAAGAGATTATTTTGAAAAAACTATTATGTTTCACATTAATTTACTCCAAAAAAATATTGATATTTAAAAAAAACTGTAAATTATGAACTACTTGCCTTGAAACAACTATTTCACCATCAAAATCTGTCTGAAAATTAGATTTCTAAATTAACTATTTTGAATTTTTCCAAACCTAACTCATTTATGGACTAGCGCTATTGCATATAATGAGGAAATGGTTATACGAGTACCTACCAATGAATAATATTAACAGATTCCAACAATTTAACAAACGAACATTTCATTTTGCTTATCAACTTCAGTTTAAGTTTTTTTGTATTAAAAAATTGGTATTAATAATTATCTAACACTTAGTACCTACTTGATAAATTATAATACCTAAGACATTATAATGTAACATTATCGCCAATAATTCATTGTTTTCGATATGAATGTCCATGATGTACTTAAATTGATTAATGCTCTCAAAACAAGTTATACTTAATTATTTATATAATAATATTTCATATAACATTTTTCTCGCCAATTAAAACTATCTCAGTACTCTGCCAGCGGGTATAAACTGTATGCTTCACTGTTGGTAATAAATTTTATATTTTGCCGTCAATTTTTATATACAATATATCCTATAACAGAAATAGGTAGTGTATATGAAATATGAATATATTTGCCGATGGACCACTATCGGTATTGTGTTTGCGGGTAGTTGAGGTGTCTTATTAATTATTATCGGGCGAATTTGTTTTAAATATACCTATTTTAATTGGTTTCGAAATCAGAAAAAATACTCGTGCACCGGCCGTTTTCGAAAACAAACAAAATATAACTTTTTCGTTCGAGATGCCATTAAATAATTTCACTATATATCAAAATATTATTGTGTATAGCTGCTGTATATAATATAAGCTACACTCCTGCACATAACATTACATTATAGTTTTATTCCAATGTCAATGTATAAGCTAGACAAGTAAAAGTTTCACAAGTATAATAGGTGTACATTATGCTATGACGTTATATTATGTGCAAATGTGTATTTTTGTTATGCCTAATATTTATGCTAAACGTCAAGTTCTTCAGAAATATTACAAGATGTTAGTTAAAATAGTTCCACAGTATATTTTTACTATTTTTTTCCCCACAGTATGTTATTTTATACTTTTTTAAATTCACATTTGTATGATATTTTTCACGAATTTTCAGTCAATTGTTATTTTCATTAGAAAAATTTCAAATACATCACATGATTTACAACATATTTATCTGAAATTGTATACATTGTTGATAAGAATATTGTGTAGGTATGTAGAACAGTCAGTACCTTACATACAATAATATATTATTTTATAAAATACGAAAAACATATTTTAGCTTACTTAAAAGTGTACATAAATACATAATATGTATTATTTTGATTAAAATAAACTCTAAATATAATCACTTTACGGTATACTCTAACTAGTTTCTGAATTTTAGAGCGTGTGTACTTTTAAACTTTAAAAGTTTAACTGTTACAATTTTGATTATGTTGTGTAGGCTAATAAAAATATTTTTGTAGCGTATATTGTATAATATATTAATATTATATTTGGTGGTAGCAATAGAAATGTTTAAAGATAAATTTTTCAAATAAATTACAAATTCATTTAAAATATTAAATTACATTTTAATTTACCATAAATTACACAAGCAGGTTATTTAGTATAATAAATCATTATTTTTATATATATTTGAATCCAATAAATTTCTATTATTTGAGTAATTTACATGTTTAGGTTCGATTTTTAATTTTTTAAATCAATATTTTGAAATTATCGAATGTGAAAATTTCTTCTTAAAAATGGGTTAAAAAGTGATTTCTGACATTTACATAATTAATTAAGTGTATGAACTATATATCTTGTACACCTGTTGTGTAAGGCAATTTACAATAACATAATTATGATGACGATGGTAAAAGAAGATAGATCGCTTTGGAGACTGAAACCATGATACTTTATTTACTGTATATTTATCATTGACCATAGTACCGAATGAACATACTAAAATTACAATGAAGTTGGATAAGTAGTTGATCTTGTCAAATTAATTTTGGGAAAATATGTAAAAAACAAACGCGCCGACAATTTTTTTATTTTTAATACTCCAACAGTATGATTGCAAAAAGTAAAAAAAAATTAATTAGTAAATTATAAAATAAAAGCCTTTGTTGATTATATTAAATAAAATAATTAATTCTGTATTGACAAATCAAATTGAAATCTTTTCAATTAAATTAAAGCACGATATAAAGGTGATAATAATTATTTGGGCACCGTGAAATATAAATATAAATCGTAATATTGAATCTATTGTTTCATAACTATAAACAAATTTAGTTAGTTAGTAGTGAGGTATAAAATTTATTTGAATGATGACTTACTCTGTTAATATTTAAAATAATATTTAATAACTTAAATACTTGAATCTTAGCTAACAAATTGTATACTATTTGATTTTAAGCAGCACTTTCTCTCTCTCATCCCTCGCTAAGGAAGTATTGGTTTTACAATGGTGTGCAGTTTTTTGCCTCGTATTCACGGGGAACCACATTTTCTGACAGTTTATTTATTAACCCCGACATATATGTACACAAAGTTTTAATTAACATTTAATTAACTTAGTTAAAAAGTTTGAATTTAGTTTTAGCAAACTAAAAAAAATCGGTAACTTATCAAGTCTTGGTGTATATTGTTATCATACTATATTAATACGTATTAGATATTTCCAAACTTTTTTAAAATAAATTTTAGAAATTCAAATTTAAAGTTCCATCGAAATGGAAGGAAATCAATTTTGCGTTTGTACACTATTATACTTTTTCAATGGCACAGCGTTGATATATTCCATTGGTATGTAATTAATTTATTTAGTGTTTGAAAAATTCAGAATTTTTTTTTTTATTATTGCTTCAGCGCGCTAGTCTATATTTTGTTGTTCATTGTGTGGTTAAAAACAAGTTAAATCACAATTGTCCGTTTCCACTTTAATCTAAATATATTTTCCAACGAAACAAATGAAAATTAGATTTAAACCTCAGTTTTAACAATTAAACTAATATTTTAAGCCCAACGAGTGGTTATATACATCAGAAATATAATTTATTAAGACTATAATAATATAATACACGAAGACATAATTTTTATTGATTTAAACTAAAAGTTTTTAAATTAACAAAATGTTGGATAATAATTTTAGATAGTAATTGATTTTATTATTTTAATTCATATTTAAGATCAATTTAATTAATTTAATGTCAATAAAAGACAATGATACCACTATAATAAATCCGGCCAAGAGCATTACAAACTGTAATTGAATTCAATCAACAATAATTGGAACCATATTATTGGAAATCAAATTGGACCCAAAAACAAATTCTACGGGTTGATAAATCTATAGTAAAAATTAAGTTGAATGTATGAAGATTACAACTAATTTTAAACTAAAATGTAATGGTCATGATTAAAAAACGACTTCTGTAGTCTGTCCATGAGTTCATGTACTGTAGTTAATGAATTCATTGTTATTAATAAAATATTATTTATTAATGTAAAATTTAGAATTTCATAATATTAATGATAATATTATAATTAGTATGGATTAATACTTGACCTCACTGAGAGAAGTTGTGTGGGGGCCCAGGAAAATGATATACAACTGAGTCTTAATACGTGATGGTGGGAAGGGAATTTTGGATATAACCAGTAGCTGAAACACGTTTATGCAGACCGAATAAAGAAAAAATTAACTTTAGGATTTTTCTAGTACTAGAACACTTGTTGTATGGATGTCTATGTTGACTATAAAACAAAAACTTTCTATATTGAGTTATACTCGTATTAGCTATTAAAATTCATAATTGTTGGTGCTCAAGTATACGTATAACTTACCTAATCTTAAGTCGATACATTTTCAAACAAGTAATGTATGTTTACATTGTATGCACGGGAATATTAATGAATTGTGCCTAGTATAATAATACATATAATATGGTAACCTACACACGATATAATAATTGTATACGACTTAAATGCACGTGTATACGATGCTATTCGGTATAATGATAACTAGGTATTAATATTAAATCTGTACTTAAATTATTTTCGCAGGAACTACCGGTGCGGGTGAACGCCAACGGACACGTGTATGGTCAAGTAGACTTGGACGATGACTCGGACAAGAGCAACAGCAATTACCAAAGACCATATGGCGTGACACGGCGGCCATCGGTGCTCTTAAGTCCAGATTACACGGGTAAGTGCGTGAAGGGCAGCATGAGCTGTATGGCGCATTCACCCATAAAAATGCGTATTAGTGGTGTACGTATTACTGTCTGACGGTAGTCATGGTGGGCGAATATAACAGAAAATTTTTAATAAACTTCTAATTTTAAACCAATAGTTCATTATTTCTAAGGACTTAAAGTTTATTGAATACCCCTAAAGAGTTTTAATGTAGCAATGATTTTTTAAATAATGTTCCAATTTACTAAACGAATTTTTACATTAATTTTATATTTAAAAATCATCCAACAGTTTGGAAGATTTAGGTAAAAGTAAAAAAAAACGACAACTGCTACACAATTGTGAAATAATGGATCAAAAAAAAAAAAAAAAGTGAAGCATATAAATTTATTTCATTCAGTGTATATTATAATAATTATTAAGTGTATGCACAGGCTAATTTACAGGCTTTCGGGTTAAAACATTCATCGTGCGCGTAGGGTAGCTATTAGTTTAGTCTTTAAAGAAATATTATATGATAAACCTATTAAATTTGCCTATAAGGTATATATATATGTATTTTATAATGTCACCCGAGAGCAAAATAAAAACGTGTGAAACCGTTTTGGACCGTTTCCAAAAAAAATTCGAAATACACCCCGTGCCTCAAATCAGCATTTTCGTCCCCTGGGTGTGGGGTAGTTTTTTTCTCGTTTTGTGCCAGATAGATACGCTATAGTGGATATATTTATACAATATAATATATTATATAGCTGATGGTTAGGTCGTTGGCATATTCCTTTTTATGTATATTGTACATGTATACATACATACACATATTACACATGGTACCTACAACCTACATAATATTATTAAACGAGCTACGAATGTCGTCGGTAAATGGACAAAACGCACTCTCGCGACGCTGTTATAGTAATAGTTGTAGTTGTTATTGATATTGCGCGAACACCCGAACGTAGTAAAAACTGAGTAATTTATTTTTGTTTTTATTTATTATTATTTTGTATTTTTTTGCTCCACGTTTGTACTGTTTGCGTGGAAATGTGTCGTGATTAGGTGGACAAAGAGAGTGGGGGTGGGACAGGGGTAGAAAGAAATTTCATTAAAGTTGTTATGCACACATTTTTCAGTCGGGAAAATACATATATACATATTATACACACCGTTCTAGAAGCTGCTACGGTTTCTCGGGCCGGCGATAGTCACCCAGAAACGCCGTGACGGCAAAGTTACTCGGATTCTAATAAAAATTTGAACGTTTCTCAGCTATATCGTATTGAACAGCTTTATTTTGGTATTTGTTCAAACTGTATGTATACATAGTATAATACGTGACTCGTACAGTCGTACGGCGATTATCAATGTGTACACTGTACAACAACGAGTTTATGAAATATTATTGTTTTGTAGAATAAAAAACTCCAACACAAATATTCTCAATCATAATTCGTTAAAAATATATATATTATTTATAATTCTTTAATTTTGAGAAAAAAATTGACAGTAGATGAGAATGTATTTGATCGTGATGATTACGTTGCAAAATATGCATGTCGGAGATTCGGTCGTTTCCATCAGGTATTCATGAGTGACCCTCATATGGCTAATTCTGAGTATGTTTAATTAGGCATCTGTTAAAAAAATATATGAAATGTAGGTACAACTCAATATAATTTTAGTTCATTGTATACTCACTATGTACATAATAATTTTAACTTAAACTATAATTGTAAGCTAATAACCATGTAGTTGATGCTGTAACATTAAAAAAATATAAATTCTATGATTTTAAAAATGTTTACCGACAAATTTCAAACTCAACATTCCATATAGGTATATATTAGCCTTTTAGTTAATTATATTAACATGACGCACGGTCATAGGAAATAGTTTCAACTTCCGTATCAAAATTGAGATTCATCGAGATCTGTGTGTAATAAGTTATCATTTACAATTTAATACTCTCAAAAGGTATTTGTCCCAAATAATCTAAGATTTATTGAACTTGATATGTTTATTTTTGTCATCATAAGTGAATTGCTTTTAAATTAAATACATTTCAGTATTCAGACACAAGGTGTGTACATACGTCATCAGCGAGATCAAATATGGTATAGTAACTTACAAAAAAATGGAGACTTCACCTTAAAAAAAAGGTTTCCTTCAATAATATTACAATTTATCGTCATTAAAATATAAAATGTATAAAACTTAAAAGAAAAAAATATTCACTGACTAATGTTAAGTTCAAGTCATATTTTTACTAGCCCAAGGGTTTTCTTGAACTCATCTATCTTATACTTTAATATTTATTTATGAGGCCAAAATGAAAATTTAAATTTATTTAATATTGAGTTCTTCAAACTTTAGACTTTAAGGAAAAAAGACTGTCAAACATTTATGGGGGTATAAATGGCCCTATTCTTGGAATCGCTAAGTGTGCAGTGGCATTTCTCGCAAACCCCGAGGCGCGTACTTTTATGTATGCAGTACTTAGATGATAAAACGTAGGAAATAAGCGGCGATCGATATCGTTGCGTCAAATTATTTTTGCAACATACAAATAAATTAATTCATCAATAACAAATATGACCTGTTAATTTATTAATTATTTATTAATAATATTACAGTCCAGACACGGTAATATAACATTCTTTCATAACAAACGAACAACGCGGGCTTATTAGCATTGTTTAACGAGCGTACGACGAATAGTTTTACACTTTCGCATTATATAGTAAAATATTTACGAACGAAAAATGTCTTGCAGACGTTCGAGACATCGTCGCCCAGGAAGAATATGCCATACCACACGTTCGACGGTCGGCGTCCAAAACGTTAACGTTGCACAGAAGTCAGATGTCCGTACACGACGACTCATTGCCACGCCATCACCAGACGTTGGAGAAGTATTATGCCGCATCGGATATTTGCCAGGTACATATTATTATTATCATTATTATTAACTAGTCGTGAATATTATAGCCGCTGTCATTGCCATTATGAACTGTCATTTGACAAGGTGTTAATGTGTTATTGCGATTTTTCTGTGACAGTCACAATAACACCGATACGGGCGAAAATACCATTATGATAATATTATCTCACCGGGTCGTCCGCGAGAGAACGCGAAATAATAAACACAGCTAAAGTATGTATATTATACCAAACGCGTTGACAAATAGCACGTGTCCCCGGGGCCGGATTTAACGGGACGCATTAGTGCCCCGGGACCCCAAATAACGAGGCCTCTGTTTAAAATATTATATATGGATTTCCCCACCGTCCCGCCAAACACGTTGCTTCTAAAAATTATTGCTGCGTTTGCAAAACGTGTAAAAATGCCATAGGTTTAGGAATTCAAAATAATAACATTATTCGCTGTTCGCGTATTATATTTTTGTAACACCTGCACCGAAAGTATAATATTTGATGCGTTTGAAAATGACTTCTTTCCATCCAGCGGACAGTACCTACATCTTTCTGCGGCCTGTAAAATAGAAATCCAGGAATGTAGAGGGAGAAAAGTAAAAACACCCACTACGCAGAGGTCATATTGCAGTGCGAATAAAATCAAAATATGATGATAGCTGAATAGTAGATGGTAGGTGGGTTACTCCCATGCTGTTCTAAATGAAACGGATACGTGACAGAAAAAAGAATGTGTAGCTCGTGCTGAAAGGCAATTTCAGTCTTGGGCGAACTGCAGCCCTCACCTGTGGTTCTCGCAGCAAACGTCGCCGTGACTTAAATTGCTCACTTCCCTGGCATAATAAACTATAGTTATTGTCTCCACCTAGTGATGTAAAATTACCGTAATTATCTTTCGAGAGAATATTCGCTAGGCTAAAGAATATTAGGTAATTTTCTTTTTCTTCAATAATTCATCGATTGAGACCATAGAAAAGAGAATAAAACCTTACCACAGTCCGCGACTCCACATCATAAACATTATTTAAATAATTATATTATGTTTTATGTAGTATACAGTACAGTTATCGGTACTCACTATATTATTATAGATTACTAGAATAATACTTAATTCAATATATTTTCATAGTAAACCAAAAATAAACTAACCCGGTAATAATCTGCAAGAGAATATTCTGAAAAGGATATTCTCTTGTCGCATCAATATCTCAATGTGTAATAATCAAATTAAATAATATGAAGTATTTAAAAATGTGCACGAGAGTCTGTAGAGGATTACTGATTTGCTCACATGACTATGAAGAGCAAACATCAATAGATTAAAACAATTAATAAAAACTCATTTACATTATCTTACATGAATAATTTTCACTCTTAAGCAGGGAAAATTGTTATATCCACTATACTACCTATATTATATAAAATGGCCGTATGGGGGCGATTCAGCTATATTATCATACCCCATGAACAATGTACATGTCTAGCTACGCTTATGAAGGTCCTCCAATGGATTCCACTCCGAGACCATCTATCGACCCAAATCTGAACGTTAAAGCGTCGCTGCTTTAATGTGTGAGTGTGTGCGTGCGTGCGTGCAAACGCAATTTCGATGGATATCAATCGCGATTCCGGTTAAGCCGTCGTCACAAAGACAATATTTTCCTATTAACAGTCGGCGGTGAGGACCGTTGTGTTCCATCTATATATATAGATGTGTGTGGGTGGGTGGGTGTGTATTTTTCACGTCCGTTGTAGGACATTAGGATGAAGGTTTAGCCATTTTCCGGGTCGTGAGCAGTATACTACGTAGTATTATACGGTTACGATTTCTCCTGCCCCATTAGGGTCCTAACGCTATATTCGTGTCACACTCTATTATTACACAAGCGCACGCGCATGTGTACACTGACCAAAATATAGCGAGGGGACAGGGTCGGCACAAGCTAATGGCCTCGTGTAATCTAATATTGCACATGGCGCGTTGTCAATATTGTACCGGATAATTCGAATAATCGAAAATGAACGGTTAACGCAAACATTCACTGTTGCCTCTACTACCAACACTGTCAGATTTAGAATTTGACACCCCAAAACGCTTACCCTGTCGTTCTCGCTTGAATGTCATTAACCGTTCAGCATAGTAAAGAGAAAAACAGACAGACAGCCAGGCAGACAGAGAGAAATAGAATTAGGCAGACGAGTACATTAAATATAGATAAAATAATAAACATTCCCTCTATTTCTAATAGACATTTTACTGGAATACTATTACAATAAATATGTGATGTGATCATTTTCAGTAATATCATGAAATATTCAACTATAATAAAAAAATATTTTTAAGGTACAGTGAAGGTAAAATAAAAAGTAGATGCGGGATCTGACATTATTTGTGGCTTATTAATTTTGTAAAACCATAATGGTGGTAGGTCCAGTGTGACGATGATAGTGAAATTGAATTTTGGTTATTGTTGTGTTAATAATATTATTATTATTATAAGTTACTATTATACAATTAATAGGTACTGAGACCGGTGGGTATTTGTCTAAGGTACTGTAGGAAGTCGAGATTTTTGCTTTCAATTTGCAAAACTTTCGCGATTACCCGGTAAACACGGAGGCGGATGCTAATCATATTCAAAAATGAAAAAAACCATGACCAATTAGACCCGATTCTAATTGTGCGCGTGTTTTAAGAGTTTACTCGCATAATTCGTGGGGAAATTACGATTATTATGAATATAAATCGCGAGCAGCACGCGATAAGTGCACGCCGCTGCCCTCCTATTATACATTATAATATTCGTATTCGATACTCAAAGGACGTACAATGTACACACAGTATTATGACCCATTTGAGTGTCCCCGATGATACACACCTTAATTGGTCGATCTCGATCACGAATATTAATAATAATTATAATAATAATAATAATAATAATAATAATAAAAGAAAAAACGATTACAAGTGTATTTGTTATTATTACGTAATATTATATAAATAAAAATATCGTATATATTGTGTATCGTTATTCGTTTCCGACCGGATGTGTATGTTTTATTACGAGTTTGTTTCGTTCCGGTGATAACGAAGAGACGACCACCGGGACAATATTTTTCAAATAATTATACGATATAGCGATTTTTATTTATTTTTTTTTTTTTATATGTTTCTCTACAACTTCATTTTTTTTCTGCCGAACATTCGTTTGTTTCCTAAAAGGAAACTTATTTGTATTTATACAGCATTTGCGCGACTGATCGTGATTCCGCAGTAAATAATTCAAGGAAAACGATTGAATAAATCCCAGACAATTTGCTTTTATTATAGTATTTTTACTTTGAATTTGAATTTTTTCATTATTAACTGTGTTATTTATTCGATTTTTATGAAATTTTTATTTGGTATTTTAAATGTATTATTAGCTAACCAGTAACCGGTCATTAAAATTATAAATACTACAAATTGGTCAATATTTTTTCACAAATTATTCAATGACCTAAATATGTATTTATTGAAGTATTTTTTATTTTTGACTTATCAACTTCATTATTCTAAAATAATAAAAAAAACATAATATAGGTACTTAATATAACATTAAAGTTTTGATAATTATATTATTCCACAGTATCCATCTTACATAATATCGTCTTTAGAGAAATTTATTGATTTTCAAATTGAATATAGAAAATTTGATAACATTTGAATTTATTTACTATTGATAAAATGTAATGACGTTGTTTCGTTCTAATTACTTTTCAATAAAAAATACTTTTACGTATTATTAATTTTGAATTTTACCTAATAATATTTTCAAATAAGCGCATCTCAAAATAGTAAAGTTCCTCGTATGAGTTATAAACATTTATGTTTTAATGATTTTATGGGACGTGTTTTCGTTTTATATTTGATGATACATAATAGATGCTGAGAATCTATAAAATTGAAGACTATTTGCTCATTTATTTATTATCGAAAACCACTTATGAATTGATTATCGTTAATAGAATTATACATTTTTAAAGAGCTCCGATTAAAAATGAATAACATTGCGGATGAGAATATCCCGATCACATTACGCGAGAATTGAATCCGTGTTTTACGAAATGAAAACAAAAATAATAGATATATATAATAAATGTATGTTTAAACAGCTATATGCGGGAATGGTGATACGTTGTACCCGATGATAAGTTTACACAACACACAACACACGTTATACACACATTGACCGCGAGTTTGGATGAAAAGCGTTTCTAAAAGTTTATCGTTTTGTTTACTCGAATGTGTATGTGAACCATACACGTTCGTTGTAAAAAAAAAAAGTAATAACGGAACGAGATTTTTATTCTACGTTACAATTATATTTACAAACTCTAAGGGTTTTTCTGCGCACAGTGTCCAAATGAAATAAAAATAAAAAACACCTCTTAACTGTGCAAACAAAATGTTGAGGGTATACATAGCCCAAGTATTTAATGTTTAATAACGGTTGTTGGGACTTAACCGTTAAACGAATGTACGGACGTTCGTTATTATTGTAGAATGTTATTCACCGGTGAATCGACGATACTTACTATTGGGTTTACTCACATACCAAATACCAATTGAATTATTGTATACTATATAACGCATAGTCATATTCTGTTTTAAATTACACAGTTTGAACTGTTTGAACTTTAAAGTATATATTATATTTACTAGTAAATAATATTATTGAATATTTATACAATATACATTATACATAATACATATGGTATACTTCACGTTGTTCAAGGTTGTACTTTAATTTGTAACATTATTAACAAACAAAATTTACATAAACATATTAATATTAAGGTTATCTCGAAAACCATGTTTGGCCAACTGAATTTCTGGATGTCCTTGCGCTTTAGTGGGTGTATATACTCGGGTAATACAAACAGTGTTTAGTCCAGATAACAAAACAAATATCTAAATAAAATAAAGATACTGCTTAACAAAATTATCAAGTTACAGTTAGTTATAGATGAAGATGAGAGCATTAATGTTCATATATGGATAAAGAAAAATAAGATTTTAATTGGATAATATTATGATAAGCATTTTCTATTTTTTTGTTATAAATGCATACACAAATTAACAGATTTCTTAAGTGTTATTTTATTAATTCCATATTTTAATAAACAATTTAAAAACGATAGTCTTTATATGTTTGCCCTATACCCGAACATTAACAGCATCATCATGATCAGGATCAACAGTTGTATCTGTATGAATACGATTTTTTTTCAGGCTCTGTTGGCATGGTATATGTAACTGTATCAGTAAAGTAAAAGGTAAATAATTTCGGGATTAAAGAATTCCGATAGGGCAGTTGGCCATTCAATAAACTCTATAGTATTAATACACAAGAAGCGTTCGCAAACGAAATTTGAATGACGGACCGTAGGTAACTCGCGAACGTGACTGTTAAATATTCCATATTGTAATAATATATTATTTCCATGAGCGGAGTATGAAAATTGAAAAGGCGCATACGTATGAAAACGCAACTATATTTTTTGTTACTAAAATAAGGGAAAAATGGTTGAAAAAATGTGGTAAAAACTATGAGTTTCCCCTTTGGTTATCTAAAGGTATTTAAAAGGTACGTTTCATACCATGTTTTCTGCTTTCTCCGGAAGCATGAATAAAATAGTTCTAATTATTTCCTGATGTCTAAAGTTTTGATAAATTGTTATACAAACTCGAAGTAAACATAAAGCGGTCGGATTGTATCGGAGTATCATTTACTCCAGCAAATTGACTGTGTGTTACTTAAAACTTTGAGGTACTCTAATTTATTATTTTAAACAGATAATTAACATTTTATTAATTCTTTGTTTTGTTTTAAAAATAGTAAGTAAGTAATACTTATTATTGTTTGTTTTTATTCCAACAATATTGAGATCATAGTATGTGCTTATAGTTACACTATACTAGTAGGCTACTATATTATGTCAATACCTATTATAAAAAAAATATAATTATTTAATTAAAAAGCATTATTTTATTATAATAATGTCATCTACACTTTTATTATCGCTTTGATGAAGTAAAATATTTGAGATAAATACATTTAAACTTTTTTATAGTATTTAGAATATTTTTTAAATTAAATGTTAAAAAACTATATTTTTCTTATTTTTATTTGAAAATATAAATAAATAACTTTTATGTAAATACTTTCCAAAATGTTTTATAATTATTCATTAAATTGTACTTAACATTTATGTATCTCAATAACAACCGTTTATTACTTAATTAATATTTAAGTATTTCAGAGTTAAAATACCAAGGTATATCTAATTATTATTTATTTTCATTTTTTTAGTATAGAATTAAATGTATGTATAGTGCCAAGATAGTTCTAATGATACTTGAATGTTAAATGTGATATAACAATTTTAAATTAACAACTTTTTTTTATGAAATACGTTCTTACTTACTTTTACAATTAAATAAGAAAAATTAAAAAAGTATTTCAAATGTATGCAAAATTGTGAATATTACTTCAAAAGTATTTTTACAAGACTACACCGTTCCTCTTTATTTTGAACCCTACAAAAATGAATGTGAATGTAAGCAGCTCAATCTGCTGTAGAAAATGTTGGAGATTTCAGGGACAATATTGACGAGTATGATGTGTGCAATATGTATTGTGTGAATGTATTAATTATTTATTTGATATTTGTATGTTTTGTATTATATGTCTATGTGATGGTTATATACATATAATAGTGCTTGTGTACCTTTTTTTAATCTATTTAAAATGAAAACAATAGTATTTTTGGTGTATGTGTTACGATATGACTAACTCACATATAAATGTAATAGGATTAATAAGAACTTTGTAGCCCAACAATAATAGACCATTCTGACCCATCAGTACCTATTATGTAATAATTATTGTGTAATAAAATATAGTACCTAAATTGACACCTGATTTGGGTATCCAAATTATGAACAATGGAAATCTATTAACACATATACCTATTGTAGTTAATTAATATAATTTTACAAATTTATCGTTTTACTCAAACTACGTGTTTAGTTTCTAAGTGCTTATCTATCTGCAAAATAATAATATTGTGATATTAGCAGCTGGTATCCTCACGAGTCGCGATCAACCAATTAGTTCAACGATTAACAATAATAACAACGTTTTGTTATTACTCGTCGTTTGCGATAAAACAACACAATGAAAGGTTTTCAAAACAAAATGTTTTGTATATAAATATAAAATGAAACGTGAAAGCTATTTGCTATTGCTGTGGTGTATTGGAATTTCACTCACTACTGCCGATAACTAGCTTATGTATTGGAAAAACTAGCCTAAGCCCTGAACCGTATACCTGCTATATGAATAGCGATATTATTATTATGTATCGGAAAGTATTTTGGTTTTATTCACAACAAGAATTTCCTTAGGTGAATGCCCCGCCGCCACCCCGATCGCCGCCACCCACGTCATCCAGGTCGAGCAGCAGCCGGGGAGGAGGTGCCAGCAACGCGTCCACTTGTCCGCTTACCAGGTCCGACGACACGCTTTGCCAGTTACCCCCGGAAATCCCCCGGGAATACCTGGGCGTCGTCCAAACACTGACCAAGACGCATTTTGGAGAGGCAAGTAGCAATAACACATACTATATAATATGTGTGTACTGCACATATAATTTATATATTTTTTAAAATTTTTATTAGCTAAATTGTTTCAACGTTGTTTTTACAATGTTATAAATTTATAATAAATACAAATAAACATAAATAAACAGATAAATATTTTCTTTGTTAGCTGTTTGGTTGGTATTCTAAGGAAATGTTTCGTGATATTAGTAGAGATATAAAACGAAAAGTTGCAACCTATTGAATATCAGTGAAATGTTAAAAAAATCAAACAAAACAAATTCTGTTATTCGAATAGTTTATCTTAAGTAAAAGTCTAACCCACTAAAAATATAATGTACAAACATTTTCATATATCCATTATTATTATGTACATATAAATACTCATACCTACAAATTATGTCCTATTTTCTTATAATTTCTTGAAATAACTTAACATGACCAAAAAATCAATCACGACAAGCCGTAAAACCCGTAACTCTTTTGGAGCATATTGAAGGGTTGAAATACTACTTACACAATGTTCTAGGTGTAAGAATAGTATATATATCTTAATAAAATATATCGGAGAACATTATGCCGTATCTCGTCAAGGAATTGTTACAAACACCACTCATTACTTAATGTTTGTAGTCGAATCATAATGACTTGAAAACCCCCGTTTGTATTTCATAATATTTCCGTCGAGGTGTCGTAAAAGGCGCTATACATGTTTAATTTACGTTATTGATTTGTTGGCAAAAAATAGACTTATTGCACAAAGTCACAACAGTCTTACCATCGTGCCATCTACAAAGGTAATAAGACTGATAGTCGTTACAAAACGACTTCAATGGTATTAGTGACTAAGTGCCTTACTACCTACGTTGAATTATTCTTTGTTACACAATAGTTTTTGAAGAAAAACACAATAAAGTGGTACAAAAATATTCATTTTAACAGCGTCCCATTATATTATATAGAATTAAAATAATACTGTTGCAGGTAAAAATACTACAAATTATTGTTTTTTAAAACATTTTGATATATTTATTGCATAAATATAAATAAAAATAATATTAGAAAAACAGGACAAATCCATACCAAACATTTTCAAACAATATTAGTTATTTTATGGAGACTTCCAGGAATTAAAATGTTTAAAAATGCAGTTACTTTCGAGATTGTTTTTTAATTACACTTAATTACTATATTATTAATTTACCGAATTTTCAGTTTTTCGATACTAATTTCCAGTTTTAATGATACATTTTTGTATCTCTATTACACAAATATGTAGGTAATTAATCAAAACAATCAAGTGTAAAATTGATCTCTTATGTCTGAAAATAATAATATATATTCATTGTTAATATAATTATATGTTTTGATTCGTTAATAATGTGTACAAAATCGTAATGTTTCAATTATTCTTTTATACGCAGGTCCATTTATGTGAAATGAAAATGCCATCTGACGAAATGCTACAGCCAGGTACCACAGTCAATAAGACGTGCAAGTTGGTCACTGTGAAGTCGCTAAGGAAAGGCGTGTCCGAATCGACCAAGTAAAAAACCATTTTATACTCCACAGTCGACTAATTGAGCAAATCTTTTGCACTGCAGGGTGTTCACGGTTTGTCCATGAGGATAGTGGTGGGACCCATTACGCACACAAACTCCATTATATTAAAATATACACATTACTCGGTCGAAAAACCTATAAAATCTTATAGAAAAACTGTCTTTAATGCAAACACGTTCGTGTCGTTTTTTAAAAAAAAAAACACGATGTACCATAATAGTGTATGTGTGATTGTGTATATTACGTATGTGATCTCCGCATGTGATCGGAATATATATTTTCTTCAAATTTCCGCACAGTTTCAATAGGTACATCATTTGATTTCATAATAATAGTATATATTCTTATGATATATACTAAATATGTTGGTTCGTGTGCGTATTATATGTTTTTCTTTCTAATTGGTAAGGTTGCCGTGTATACATCTAGAATATTTGATTCCTTTTTTTATTGGATTTATTAATTCAAGTCGTGGATAACGAGTAATTTAATAAAAACTTTTCTCACGCACAAGTTGAAATTATTAGTTTTTACTGTATTATTCGAGTAGATATAACGTTTACCTATGCGCTATGCATGATGTTCTCATATTTTATTTCATCTATTATAGGCACGATTTTTACGACGAAGTAGAATCCCTATGGAAAATCAGAGATCCAAATATCACTAGAGTACTGGGATGCTGCCTAACCGAGGAACCATTCTGTTTAATAACCGAATTTATGCAACATGGCGATCTGAATCAGTTTCTTCAGGAACACATCGCCCTGACCGCAGCGCCGATACCACCATACGCGAAAACATTAAGGTTGTAGTATACATTTCTTATTTGATTTGTGAACAACATAAGATTATGTCTAATGAGTAATGACTAATGAGTTATATGTATTTATTTTCTAGTTATGGCTGTCTAATACACATGGCCACCCAAATAGCTTCGGGGATGAAACATTTAGAGGTCATTAATTTCGTCCATCGCGATTTGGCTGCAAGGTAAGAACGACCGTTGCACACGAATACCGTTAATAATCTCAAAAATATTTAATGGTCTACTGTCAAAAACTTATAAGACACTAGTTTCTTAGTTTATATATAAAATATTGTCTGCATATCAACAGTTTTTTCAGAAATAAACTGATTATAGTTTGAAATATATAACAGAGTTGTTTTTCGTGGAATGCAATTATTTAAAGTTTAAACATAACTATTAAACCTATAAATGGGTCTCTCTTTACAGTAGAGATAAAATAAAATAATAATACAAGTATATTATAGTA
The DNA here is from genome assembly GCF_001856785.1 of Myzus persicae. NCBI lineage: Eukaryota > Metazoa > Arthropoda > Insecta > Hemiptera > Aphididae > Myzus > Myzus persicae. Next base: position 245,968 of record NW_019103520.1, read on the forward strand.
AAACAATTATCTAATTTAATAGTATTACTTAATATAGGATCTAAAAATTATTGCATTTTTGAACACACTCAAACCTTTGGTACACAGTAACACGTGACCCTGATTATAACTATAGCCATTATAAGGGTATAAAATATTATGTTCATACATATACGTAGATACTTCATAACTCATAAGTTAATTATGTTAAACATTCATAAACTAAAATATCGTTTTCCTTCGTAATTGTTATCAATGAGTCAATATGCTAGTATTGTATAGATATGAACCTGTAAATAAACAATCTAATAATTTGTTGCAATCATAAGCTTTAATAAAATATAAAACATTTTATTCAAGTAATTGATGCAGACTAACTGTTCTTCAAAGTATTCTCCTTGTTATATCTACTTGTATAACTCATATCTATGGAAAAATTGTCTTATTCAACGTTATTGTCTTTAGTACAATAAAATGTGTTCATTATATGAAAAAAAACCCCAGTAATTTAGTACATTTAATGTTGATTGATTGCACCATGGAGAGATGAGATGTAAAAATAAATAACTCTGAGAAGAAAAATAGGGTGGTGTATGGATAACGTTTCAAACATGTAGTTTTTTTGTTTTTTAATTAATTTCATACATTTTACATTTTTTTTTTTTATAAACATTTTTAAAATTCTTTAAACAGTTTTAAAACAATATTATAAGGATAAAAGTTGTAAAATTCTATTTCTTTTTTGTTTAAAATTACAAAAGAAAATTTTAAAACTCAACGATTTAGTTGGTACATTGTATATTTATGATTAAAACTATTCCAGAAAAAACATGTCATAATATTATTAGAAGTATACATTGAGCTGACTATTTTATTGATAACAATATGTCAAATTATTTTCAGAGACTGATTAGGTAAAATATATTATGCTAATAGTATATTATTTTCTAATAGTTAATTTTAATGTTTAGTCTATTATACCTATGCGTATGAATAAAAATAATGTAAAGGAACAAATAATTGTTTAACACATACAAATTACCTCTTCAAGATATTTTACAGAACTTGATTTGTCAGCTTCCACAGAGTTTATTCTCTTTCTTCCTCGGGTGAGGAAAATAAAGTGTTCCTTTATGTTGGTATTTTCTTTTTCCTGTTTTTCCATCCTTAAATACGTCATATTTAAATTATACCCATCTAGATAATATATATATATGTTGTAAGAATGAGGGGAATTGAGAATGATTCTTCCCTGCTTACCGATAACCACAACCATAATAATGTCTAAAGTCTAAATCAGATAGGTCACAGCAGACAGTTGAAAATAATTTACTTAATATAATTCACTGCTTGGATAATATTTCATTAAATATTTCACGTACCTAAACAATAACATTATTTATGCAAAACATTTTATGATAATACATTTATTAAAGTAATTGTGTATCGCATTAAATTATTATAAGATGATAGAAGTTTTAAATGTTTAACTATTGCGCGATTGCTCACGAAAATTAAAAAAAAAAGATTAATATGTTTATCATGGCATAATAACCCGTTTAAAATAACATTGCATGCATATTTTTACATTTATTTCTCGTTTGGGTGTACAGTTGTTATTGAATGTAGAAAATATATTTTCAACGTTTACACTTAAATGAAACGTTAGTACCATGACTGATGACTGGTGAGTGATTCCGGTTATTATACATGTATATTATATATCTTATTTCAATAACGAGCATTGTGAAAGTTTACTTAAAACTTTCAACTCGCCTTTGTGTTATATTATATTAAAAACAGCATCTTGTATACATGTGAAATATAGCGCGCAGTCGAATAACGACGATGTACTGTGCGTCAAATTTAATTTAAAACACGCTCTGATAATAAATTCAAAACGAAATGTTACAATAATTTTTGTGACGGTATAGTATTATCAGGGCTTGCAAATTATAGTACTAAAATTCACTTTCAAGCACTTAAAAGTACCTAAGTATGTATAAATAGTGCTAAAATTTGGACAGTAATATGCAAAATTAAATCTAAAATAATAATAAATATAAACATTTTTACTTTTTTACATACATGTTTAGTTTCAGTGTTTGTTCATTTGTATTTATTGATACAGGTTATTACAAAATTAAAATTTAATTTAATATACGAATGGCTCCGTTACGTAAATGTATAACGATTCAAATTTTAATTTTAAACATTATTGTTGAGCAAATAAGAACACTTCAACTAAATTATTTTGATTCCATTTACATATGACAATATTTTTAAAAATTACACTTACTATTAAAATTTTAAAATCATCTCTAAAAACACAAAAATATATTGTTTATGATATCAGGGATGTGTGAAACAAATTTGAATTTTACCTTATTGGAATATTTTAATATTTACCAAAAAAAAATATGCAAATGCTAAAACTTCCAAACCCGGGATATTATTGTTGTTACATTAGATGTTGTATTATCCAACCGATGTCAATAGTACTATTGGTAAATACTTTATGTGCAAGTATACTTGACCAAAACCATAATAATTGCTTAAAATATCTATACCATCATAATATATGAAGTCATATTTACTTAAGATGCGAGGAAGCTTTAAACAATTAGGCTCTAATAGTTATTAATTTATTATCAACATGATATTTTGAGGAGGAATCCTAAATACCTTAACTTTATAGTACATACGTCCAAATGTTTAGTATGAACATGCTACAAAAATACGCCTTAATATATGCACCTAAACTAGAATAATACAATTTACAAAATATATTTAAATTGTTTTCCTAGGAAAACGAATGAAATAAAAATGATACCTAGATAAAACTGACAGAACCTACAAATAAACTAATAAGTGCGATTTTTAAATTTATATGAAATATTCGAGTGAAATACACTAATATATACATATTCATATTCACATTTTTGAGCACGTACAAAATCGTTGTAGTTCAAAGCGCACAAAAATAATTGTAAACATTTGTATAATTTTTCACAAATTCCGTGGAAAATAAAAAATACTTTAAAAACAAAAAACGGTAAAAAAAACAACGAACAATTTAAACCTAGTACAATTATAGATGGATATTAAAATATAGTTTCAATCAATATGTATGGAAAAAAAATGAATTGCAAATTGACTTAGAATAAAAACTCATTGCTGATCGTTGTAGGTTAGCGATAAAAAAAATTATCTAGTGACTACTATTATAATCTGACAGTATAATATAGTATTTTATAAATAAGTACATCAAATTATGGACGTATCTGAAACTGCTGTTTTATGTATCTATCGCTTATTTACTCCACAGAAACTGTTTGGTCGGCCCCAATTATACGGTCAAAGTGTCCAATATGAGCCTGAGCAAAAGTGTATACTCAGCTGACTATTTTGACTTTGAGGGGAGGCCATCGCTACCGATCCGCTGGATGTCATGGGAGAGCATACTTTTGGTAAAAAAAACATAGATTGGTTGTAATAGTAATAATAATAATAATAATAATAATGAAACTTATTGACGTTTATACTATAAATATTATTTTTAACATCGCCACTCGTGTGTTTTCGTAAACAGAACAAATACACACCGAGGAGCGACGTTTGGTCGTTTGCCGTCACGTTGTGGGAAATACTGACGTTCGCCAGAGAACAGCCTTACGAAGAACTCAGCGACCAACACGTCATCGACAACGTCACCAGGCTGTACCAGAATGACGGAAATTTCGTGAGTTTCATTATACGTTGGGTATTATTTATTACACTTTATCATAACAAAAAAAAAACTCCGACTTTTTAAGTTGACACTTACAACATTTCTGCAATTTACAATATCTCCAATTTGTTCTATACATGATATATTGAACATCAATTTTACGTATATTTTGACACCATTATTGTTGTCCGGCTGTCTTACAAAAACAATATGAATTACGAAAATATTCTGAAAGTTGACGATCTAGCTTAATATTATGTCACAGCTCGCTATATATACTTGCGAGAAGCACATTATATGTATTATAATTTGGTTTGACAAGTTAATAGTGTTTACTGAGCTTTATATACAGCATCTCATCCTCTTCTAATATTATGTCCTCGCAAAAGTATAAATATTAAATTGCCAAGTAACATTGAATGAAAAAAAATGACATTTTTTAAAGTCAACAGCTTTATACTTTTATGGAGCCTCATATTTAAGCACTGGCGTGCTCGGGGGAAGGAGGGCGGTCAGGGATTCAACAATCCTCATGGACACTTGGCAAATATACGTATATGAACTTACTACTTACTTATAATTTTAATGTTAATTCATAATGTATATTGATGATATTAAATTAAAAAAATTGAACTCTAACCATTCAAAATTCATCTGTACCTCTGTAAACAAACCTAACCTTGGTTTCAATTAAAACTTGGCACCAAGTGACATATTTTTTTTTAGAATTTAATTTTGATTGTATGGCATTGTCTTATATATTTTTTTAAAACGGCACATAGATACTTGTAGCCATAAATTAACTAACTAAATACAGTACATACGTATTTGGAGTAACTAGGATTGTCTTTACTTTCATGTGAAGCTTATGACAAGATATTTTGTGCTTTTTCTAGAACAACCGCAAAATATCTCATACCTATCCTAATTTCCACTAGGGTTTGTGCGGAAAGAGTCGGTCTTATAATAATAATTATAATATTAGTACGCCTTTCGGGTTTCAACTTTCGATTGATCTATTACGTATCGTCCCCGTATATGAATATTAATATTATTTTGTGCGACCGAACTTCTTTTACGTGCGCCATTGTTAATTTGTTATTAGAAAACTTTTGGCCCGAGTTCACGCGAAAAGTTTGAACGAGTTTCTGCCGCACCGTTTAGACATCGTTTCGAGTGCACAGAAATAATAATAATATGCATATCGTTGCATGGTGAACTTGTAACTATACAACAATGCTAGAAATAGACACAATAATACATAATAGTTAGTGCCAATATCTTAATAAGCAACGAACGGCGCTTCGTATAGGCAATTCTGGTACATCTACGATGACTAGACAATAAATTATGTTATTAAACGCACCTAATTATTATTGTGAATTATTTTCGTCGTTTTCTTTTACATGTGTTGTAACTAATGCAATATAATATAATAACATAAATTCGTATTATTTACGTTCTTTCGTTTTTAAATCAATTTTTATTTTTTACCTAATTTGCAATGATGAAACAAAACGGAAAAAGTGTGTATTGCTCTGCTGACTGCTATACATACAGATGTCGAGAGGGCCCCTGCAGTGGATTTGTTAGTTTTGAATTTAATGATATTTTATCATTGTATACGAAAAGCGATTTTAAATGAAGACGGTCTGTCTTTTGTTAGCCTATATAACTAAGTATATTTTATTACTTTTAGGTTGACAATACATTTTTAAACGCTAATTTAAGACATTTCTAGACGTTTTTACTTTTTACCATCAACACATTTATCCTTCACAATAAACATGTAAAATCAACTTTTCACCACGAGTCGTGAAAACGTGTCTTCGAAATTCGTTAAGTTACTGAACTTCATTTTCGGAGGGGAGAAAAAGGTATATAAGGTTTCTCATTTTCATATTTTACACCGCTATAAATGCTACCCACCGATACCATACTATAACTATACTGCTGGAGCATACTATTGTACTACTGTGACGAGGAAAAAAACTTTTACCCTTCCGTCGTTTTGCACCCCGTCCCACTACTATCCAACGACAATTCTGTGCCATACTTCTTATTATTCAGTTCAGAAGTAAATATTGTATATTAACACGCCCAGTGTTCAACTCGCGATAAAATAATTTTTCATTTATCACCAACGAAAAATATAAATGTTTAAAAATAATGGGAGGACGCTCTATTTTGCTCCCTTGCCGTCTACGAATATAAAATAAATATATTATCATATACACGTGTACAATAATATATTTATAGAAAAACAACCTAACATATATTCCTATGATCTTATAGAGCTATAAGTTATTATACATTAAAAACTCGAAAGTATAATATAATATTTGTAATTTGTTTTATGGAAGAATTATTATATTAATTTTTAAAAACACATTATGTCTGTGTTCGTCAATTTTCTAACAAATTTATTAAAAATAAAAAGAAACTGAAACTGAAACCAAAATACTATTAAACATTACAAAATATAGTTGCATCGATATACTTTTATAAAATCTAAAATATTTTTAAATAGTTCGCAAACAAATATAAAAATGTATTTATTTAACTTGAAAAGCTCAATCGGTAAATATTAATACTTCAAATGAATTTTCAATTAAACGTTTGAACAAAGAGATCAAAGAAAAATAATTCTTGTTCAATATAAATTTATATTTGATACTAGAAATAAGTAGGTGCAGCTACTTGAAAACTCTATTGAATACTACCAGCTTAAACATAGTTATTATTTATTAAATGTTAATTATATACATATAACATTGGTATTAATTATAATTAGTTTGTTGACGGTATATGGAATACTATAAACAGATATTTTTATGAAAAACTCGAAATATTAGTGGAATTATTCTACAATAATACTAAATGGTTTCATAACTACTATGAAACTCGATTCTTCACATTTCTTTGATCTGTGTAATACTTTTCAAAACATTAATAAATTCGTATTATTGTTGGAAAAGAAAATCGGCTTTGCAGGAATAATACGGTTTTGTCCAATATTACATTTTTAATAATTAATAACATTGTTTATTAATTGTGTTGTTTAATTATTTTTAGATCCTATTACCTCAGCCCATCAATTGCCCGAAAGAAATTTACGATCTCATGTGCGAGTGTTGGCAGAGAGACGACAAAAGTCGTCCGAATTTCCGAGAAATACAATTATTCTTGCAGCGGAAAAATTTGGGATATAAGCCCGAATGTGACCCTTAAAATATAAGCCTAAAGAATCATAATATTGTAATATCATTAATATGTTTGTTTAAAGCTTCACTTTACCTACTATAAATATTTTATATACATGTATATTTTGAATAGCAGGCTCGTATTTCGTTCCATTTTTATGTACCCTATACCTATGTATTTTTTTACGCGTATATATATATAAATTACTGTACATGTAATATTTTGTTATAAAGTGTAAGTATCATTTTTACCGAGTTTTTGAATAATTTAAGTTTTAAGTTTGATTTTTAGCATTATCGTACGAAATATCGCTTCCAGGCATATTGACTAGGCATTATAGTGAGATTAAGAACGGTGATCGCCAGGCCTATTGTATTTTTGTGTACAGTTGGCGATCACCGTAAAATATTATGATTAACGTGTGTAACATATCTAACGGTAAAATACATTTTTCATTTGTGTTAAGTAGAATCGATCGACGGCGTAGTTGTCGTCGTAAACATTATAGCGTAGGTAGTAATTTATAGTTTTGAACCCATTATAATACACAAGTACCTATATAATAACAATATACGAATATGTGGAGTTACTCGTCACTATTTAGTATTTTGTGTAGCTTACAATGTTGTATACATTATATTATAATGTATTAATATATACAATCAAAATAGATTAACTTCCTTCGTATAAATAATTAATCGATGAACTTCGATGTTGCAATATACTTAGGTACCAATATAAAAATAGTATACCGATACACTATTCTTCGTAGTTGCCAGACACGTTATAACTAGAATTAGAAATGTTATTCTTAAATCAGCATAAAAAAGTCAATATTTCGTTTAAAATATAAGGATACAACTAATAATTATAAAAAAAATGTCAATTTTTTTTTTAGAATAAATCAAAAGACTAAAATATTATTCTGAATGATAATGTTTAGGTGCTTTTGAATTTTTTAAGTGTATAATATTTATGTACATTGTACGCTTCATAATAATATTTTGATTACTACCTATGTAAAAAAAACTTATGTAATTTTAATATGTGTATGATACTATTATGTATGTTATGCATGGGTTGGAAATATACCAACGATTATCAATATAATATAAATACATAACATTAAGGGAAAACGATATTACAATGGTATTAACGTACCTATAAGGTATATCAAATTACGATATCATATTTTCAATTGTTAACATTAAGACGTTTCTTCATATCTTTTTTGAGACAGTGGTCTTCAATACGAACGCTGTGTCCCGTGATGACATATAAAATATAATATATATTTTTTTTTTCTTAAAATTTGCTCTAAATGTTTTATTTTAATGTATTAGTAAAACGTATTGTATGAATATGTTATTATATTACTATCAGTTATTTGTATTTTAACTTACAAGTATAATATTATAGTATTTACCTAATGATAATATGTTTAATGTATAAATCGTATTTATGGTGCTAAAATCGATATATCACACGTACGCGAATAATATAAAAATAGCTTGGCAAATATGAATTGGATATTTTTATTCGCCCAAATGGAATTACTATTTTTTTTTCGTTCTGGTACTCTATTTGTCATTTTTATAATATTTTACACGAGTCATAATTTTTAATGTTAACTCTAAGGACAACAACTATAATACTTATACTACCCTACCAATACTACTACAACACTACCACCAGTACTACTTTTACAACTAACTACCCACTACTACTTTACAATTACTACATTACAAATACGTCTTACGTTACTATTATAGTTATTATATCATAATATTATATACGAGTAGTGCAGTTAAGTACATGTGTCGATGTTTGATTTTCGTGTAATCCAATTATAACGATGTAGTGTCTAGTCATTTAACATTAACGTTACTTATCATTAATCCTATATATTCGATTGAAATTATTTTCATAAACGTATATTACCTATATTATATTAATTATTATATAAGAAAAATTAAAAATAAGTTTTATAATAAAAGTGTGACACATAAAATATTATAGCCTTATAAAAAAAAAAATGATATGTAATAATATTAAGATGTATAGAAAACTCAGGGTCACTGATATTTGGTAGTTATAGACTATAGTGCATGACATGTCAAAATCACACTATTAACATAATAATATAATTATTATTACTCGTCCATAATGTGACAACATTCATGAGAAAATAAGAGGTTGTTAATATATTAATATAATATGTTCTACGTATGTATTGTTTCATTATCTCATTTTGGAAAGATGAATTTATAATTACTTATTTACTGTGTTTTTTTTGTTTTTGTCAGTAGGCATCGTTGAACTGTCGATGTAAACTGCTTTTAATGTTAATGCTACTGTTTGTGAATTTAAAAAAAAATTATAATTTTTAAGTTTATATTACATAATATATATTATATACTATACATATTCCATATATACGAGTATATAGGTACCTTAGTTTCCAGTATATATTATTATAATGGTCGGTTTTGATAAAAATATTATTTGTAACAAAATAATAAAATTTTATTTGTTCGTGCTTAGAAGATATACGGGATATACACTCGTAAAGTGTGAACTAAATATTTTAATTATTTAGAGTATGTGAACGTTACAGAACTCCGTATTGTTGAATTCAAAATAATAAAAATATGTTCATTTAGTAAAAACAAAACAACCAAAATTCATCACAGTTTTCGTTTAAAATTTTTGACATTTGTGAAGGTATAAAGTGTTTAATTCGTTCAATGTGAGGTTTTTTTCTCAGTCAAATTTCCGTTGTAATCAATGATTCATACCAGAAAATTAATAACCGATGTCTTTTTCGTCCTTTAACAACCAACTTTATTATAACATTTAAATTAAATGATTTGACTGCTACAACATCATGGACACGCAATCTAAGTACTAAACATTGCCAATTCGGAGCGGTTTTCTATTTTATGGATATTATATAAATACAATAATTTTCGTTCGGTATAATTTGCTCAAAATGAACGATCACAAAAAATTATTATATATTTTCACATATCCCATACTCCTTCAGGAAAATATCATTCAATTATGCGGGTTAGGTATCTTCATGCCAGTAATATTAAAGATTGTCCGGATTAAAAAAAAAATACTACCTACCTAATAACCACGGATATAGATAGTATCTATATCCGTGCTAATATTTATGATCAAGAAATATATACTGCCCACGGTACCTCTACTCGAAAAATGATAGCATAACGATGATGATTTAATGTTGTAATATGAATCGCTGAAATCGACTACGACAATTTGGCATATTATTCGGTTTCATTAAAGTTCTTTATATCACACGATCGTCAGAGAATCATTAATGGATTGTTCAAATAATATTATTAAATATTACTATTTTAGTTATTATAAATTACTGAAATGACTGCTTTTCAGTGGCGTGGACAACCTTTTTTTTTCTAAGGGACAGAGATTACAAACCGTGTTACCCACGATATTCACTCACAACAATACTTCATACTCACATATTCTCCATCGTAGAATGGATTATGAACATCAATGTTAATAAAGTAATAAAATAAAGTATAAACAATCTGGCTCGTCACCAGAGTGAGGTACAATCGTATACATCATATGACTCGTCACCATAGTTATTCCAAACTAAATACCGCTTTTAATATTATATCACATACGCACGCATAGCAGCAAAGAAATATTAGTATATTATAATGTTATATTGACCTGTGAAATCGATCGAGAGTTGGCCGATTAAGAATCGCCATGAGAACGCACCAACACTATATCTTCAATGATTTTCTCCAACGATACAATGGCTATAGAGAGCCGCTTTAGCCTCAAAAAGATTAAATTACCTCATTAATTATCAGTTTATAACCCACAATCAGTCGTTTTAGATAGGTACCTTATATTACACACCATTTTCATAATATCATATTTTATAAGAAACCTATTTTATTTTTATAAATAATACACAACAATCAATACACCCACTCACAACACGATTTATTTTGATTTTGACACTGCCGTCACCGGAGACTTCGGGTAAAACTGTTTGAATTTGTCTCTTTATAACCCATACCATTCGTGTAAAAATCCCAGCCATATTACTATCGTTCCCCTTGTTAGTAAATAAGTGAATTGTATTTTTTACTTCCAAAAATAATTTAGCCCTTAACCTCCACACCCCTGAGACCACAGACGTGACTACATGGTCTTGTAGTTGCGTTTCAATACGTGTGCAAATAAAACAAATCTTTGTTTCGCACTTTCGTGTTTATTGACTCTCACAGTTCCCCATATAAGCGTTCACTACAAACAATCGATATGATTTCGGTATTTCACATAAAATAATAAATTACATTAAAATAACGATTCATTAATTAATGTTTTTTTTTATCATTTATAATAATAGAAATACTCATAAACCGTATGCGATCTGCGATCCATATACTAACACTATTCGTCATTCGGTACCAATACATTACCTATATACTACTATTACACTTATTTATAATTCAATATTATTATTATGTAAAATAATGCGTGTGACTGAATGTATAATTTGTTGACAATATCTTCTGTATAAATACCATATAATAATATTACTATGTTCGTCAAGAAAACTGTTGATGATTATTTATGTAACAATTTAAACTATACAGTATAAGATATAATTGTAATATTGTATTATGTAACTATTAACTATAATATAGTTCTATACTATAAGATAAGTTTTTTTTACGTTGTTTTTGTATTATCTCTGTGATTTATTTCTTTTCTTTTTTTAAAGAAACATATTTTATTATTTGTAATGTACAGGTCATATATAATGTCTTTACAATAAGTTGTCAAATATATAAAATGCTTTCATATACATTTGATGTGTTAATCATTTAACTGTTCAAGAACACCATAGAACAGAAAACAAAGTTTTTTTTAAATAGCCATATTGCGCACCTTTTTTTTAGGTACCCACTATTTACTATTTAGTAAAATTAACAAAAAAGCTACAATTGACTGCTGCAGGTATATTAGTAGGTAATGCTCAATATTTGATAAAATGACTTATTTGAGCTTCAGCACTCAGTAGTAAATACTTTTCAAAAATAAGTATAGGCGCTATACCAAATCAAAACTGTTTGTAACTGTGTTTGTGTATACTAAATAACAATGTAAAAAAATAAAATTGATTAAACATTTTAAATACCTAGGTAGTTTTGTAATATAACTCCATACTGTACAAATAAAGTAAGATACTTTACACAATTTGAGACATCGAATGAGTATAATAAAGTGGCATATTAATATGTGTGAATGACGGAATCAAATCCGACCTAATAATCTTTAATCTTGTAGGTTAATTAACATGAATCTCAGATATCAAGAATGAAATGTAATAAATTGTTCTACAATTCTAACTGGACACCAGGTGTTTGCTTCTGTTAGTGTTTACTTCACCACAGACAAACTACTACAATGACTATCCACTGTAATGCTGATAAACAAATATTTTCTTTAAAATAAAAATAATTCTGAAATAGTTATGAAAAGCCACAATATGTTTGTATGTGTTTAAAGTTTGGACTACCAGAAGTAAGATTTAAGAATATTATGAATACTGATAAATTTGTTATATTTTAAAACAAATAAACAATTCTACAGTGTTATGGAAAATATTATCTATCTCCTTATGTATGCCTAAAAAGTAAAAATGCTACCTTAAGAGACCGTCACAGTAAAAGAAAAACGTAACCAACGCCCACTTTTTCCGTGACGGGGCTCACGCTGCATAGTCGCGGGAGAGGCTCATTATTATTTCACGAAATGTCGAGTCGAACCCATCAATGACATTGACCGTTGCGTAAATATTGGCGTGCAGATAATGTACGAACCCGATAGCAGCGGCGCAGGAACCCTGTTAGCAATAATGTTAATGATAATGCATGACATTATTATTTTTAGTTGTTGGTATATCCTCATATTTTTAGCCGAAATTCGAATTGAAGATATTTTATTCACATAATTTTACACATTTCGGATTGTTTCTCTTTATTATTATTATATTACTACTATATATATATTATATTATTATTACATACGTCTTTTGTGTAATAATGTGGAAGAAATGTTATTAAACATTAAATAAATACTTAAGTGAACATATTTACAATTCAATTTAAATTCAATGTATGCAAAGTGTTAACTTGGTAACCTAATATTAATGTTTATAAATTTAGATTTAATAAACTTTATATATGATACTCTATTTAAACGTTTGTTATTGTAAGTTTATTCAGCATTTAATACTAATTAACTTTCTAAAATTTAAAATCTAATCAAAATCAATTGTTTATGGAACACTAAGAATTCATTTTTTTTTCGGTAGTATAATTTTAGCGAGGTCCATTATTCAATATTTGTTGGCCGCGGTAGCCCCAAAGAAATTCCTGGGGCAGCATGTGCTGCCTCTGCTGCCCCCGTGCGCACGCCTATGCCCAAAACCAATTTAATTGCAGTAAACGTTAATATTATGACGTACACAATGCAATTTTATTGTTGTACATGTGTTATAAACATTATATTACGATACTGTCATTACTAAAAAGTCAAAACACTCAAAACCAAACAATAATCCTTAAGAACTAAATACTACAGCGACGATTTCATATAAAATGCAATTTGGTGTGCCCCACTGAACAAGAGGAGAACTTTATTTAAAACATATGACCTTGACCACTGGTCCTAGTAAATGTAGTTGGTGGGTGGGTTGTTTATAAACTTGCTCCTTGAGTTATGAAACTCAAGCCGCCACTGATAGCCACTAGTGGTGGTACCTCGCTGAAACTGCGATAGCGGACAGGCGTCTTCTTGCTTCTCTCGGGCTTCGGTCTACGAGAGGAAACCACTGCGGTTGCTCGACGTGTAGAAACCACTGCGACTGCTCGACGAGTGGATACCGCGAGTATATAAAACACAAGCCGGCGGCACTTCCCGTAATACACTAATACCACGATGGAAACCAAAACCTGATGACCCTCACAATAATATAATTGATGAGTAGGTATTTTGACAAATTGGGTACGTCGGCTGATCACAACAATGACAAATACGATATTATCACGTATCGAGATCACACGAAGTATTGCTGAGACAATCGGGCGGTGAACGTACGCGACGCTGTGTTGTGGTCAACCTTCAAGACGGAAAAAAAAAATTCGATTACTTGCTTATGATTCTGATGATGCCGGCTGGTTGCAGCAACAACAAAAACACAAGTCTCGTGATTACGGCGGCTCGCACAATTAAACAACCGGGCCGGCGGCAAGATCACCGGTGAACTCGATGGCTCGCTAGGAGGGATATCGCGGTTCATTGAAGTTTCTACGCCCGCAGCGCAGCTTGTGTGAGTCTTAATGATAAGTGCTGGCAGCAAAAATGCAAAAGTGTTACGTGTTCGAACGCGTAATTACTTATTGCTTTACCTGATCCTGCTCGTATGCCTGTTGCTGCATGTCATAGTTTTCGCCGTTGATCATATCATCTTGCTCCGTCGACAGTATAAAAGCAGGTCGTTTCGTGGGCCTAACGAGAACATGTCGCCGTACGGCGTCCTGGGCTGACAGTCCACCGCAAATCTTGTTGTTGTCTTTCGTGCAAACCACCTTGCAACAACAATTTCGATTGGGTAAAGATCAATTTCCGGAACATAATTTTTACTTAATGCAGTTTCCATTTCCCAGTCGGCAGTCGTGATAGTAATATAGGAAATAAATTTTACACCCATAAAATTGATATGTTTTATTTCTTTATTTAAGTCTACAAGTTGATGTTGAAGACTGCTATAGGTCGTTGACACTGGACAGCCAAATTAAAAATATAATACGATAAATAAAAATAGTGATAAAACAGACAATAATATTTTGTTGACTATAACCATTGTTTTTCCTTCTATCAGTTCAATCTGAAATGACTAATGACTATAAAATACAATTTGTGGAAAATAAATCGTGTTGCCCCGCAATGTGGTGACTGGGATAACACCAAATTGTCACCAATTCTTATTGAATTTTGCGGTTTAATTGTTTCCGCATCACATTCAAATCTGTTCCGGATAGCTTAAGGCACCATTAAGCTGTATATTGGTAGAAAAAAAATCACTATTAAATTAATTTTAACTAGTATAACGATAGAAAAGGGTTTTTTAAGTGACGTTTCTGTTTCATCGAATTTAAAGCAGAAAGATTCAATTTTGACCATCCACACCGTGTTAATATTTTTATATGAACGACGAACTGTTCGTTGACATAAAAAAAACCCGAATTTGTTCATTCATTTTTCATATACGTCTTATATTGACACTTGTAGAGTGCTATTTGAACATAAATTTTACGTTTTTTTTGAATTTTGCGGTTTGATCCTTTCCGCGTCATTTTCAAATCCGTTCCAGATAGCTTAAGGCACCGTTAAGCTATATTTTGGTAAAAAAAAAATCACTTATAAATTAATATTAGCTAGTATAACGTTAGAAATGGCTTTATGTTTTCATTGTTTGATAGACCATTTGTATGAAGTGTGCAAAATGAATTATAAATATTAAACTTTAATGTATTAAGTTAAAAATGTACTCTTAAATTTAAAAAAATTTAAAAACTTCTTGTTTAGCTCGAGGTGGTTGATAACTTGAACTTGATTGAAGGTATTTTAGTTGATGCACTTGTAAAGAACGTTAATATACGGGGTGTCAGGATATTAAAAGTAATCACAACGCTTGAGTTAATTAATAATGATATAACGGTTTATTATCAACACAGAAAATACAGCAATGGTGATTACTTTAAAATGGAAACGGCGGTTCATCCGCGGACACACACATCGTGTCCATCGGTTACGGCGTAACAGGGCAATACGCCCGGAGTGCAGCGGTGGAGACGGACTGGTCGGCCGACCGACCAGGGCTGCCCGAGTGTACATAAGATAATTTGTGTCATTTTGAACTAGTCACTTTATTCGTACTGCGCTGTAATCATTTGAATCCACAAATACCACAATAGCCTAACTAACTTTAATCTAAAATGGAAAGACATACATTTATTTTTTAGTTGAGTATCAGCTTCCTATGTTATTATATACTAGAAATATAATAGAAATAATTTGATAAAAAATTAAAGGCACCAATTGGGCTCCTAAAATCTACTGTTATAGACAATAATATAAACAGTCCTATACTTGTAAAGTGTATTTTTTAAACGTGTAAAAAACTTAATTTTTAAATAAATACGAGTAAATGAACAAGAACAATTTTTTTTAGGACTTAGGTGGCTACTTTTCTTTGTATTGTAATTTTTAAACAGAGTTATGAATTAATTGGATGTATTATATTTACATAGGATACATCCACACCAGAGGTTCCTAGGTATCAAACATTATAAAAAATAGCTATAATTTATGGTAGACGATTGAGATAGAAACAATTACATATATTTTCTGGTTAATAAATTGCATTATTTAAATTTAATAAAGGTTAAATAAATTAAACTACTTGGCAATTATATGTAATTTATGAAAATGTAATGTTATAAAAATAAATTTTAGGTATAACTATGAATTACCTATAAAAGGTATTAAAACAGAAATAATGTTTTTAATGGAATGTTTTTGGGAGGAAACTTTGAACATAATATAATCATTAGGAATAATCACAACTAAAGAACTACAATCATTGTTATTGTTCATGAAATCATATAAGAATATGTTTGTTAATTATTCAAAATAAAAACATAATCAATGGTCAATGCACATATATGTTGTCACATATCGGGTATCGATTTGTAGCCATGTAGGTACTAGGTACATAATATTATGGAGGTAGAGATGTCGGACGACAGCGCTACAAGAGCATGGCCCGAAGGTGCACATTTTAACTTTAATAATTGTTATAATATTATGATATACTATGTAGATCCGGTCACTGTCCTGCGCCAACTGGATGCATCAATAGTTTTTAATGAGCTAAAATATGCAGGCCCGACAAAAATCAAGTTGGAAAGTCGTGATATCACCGCAGGCGTAGTGCATATGACTTCAACTGATGAGTGGTGATATACCCGTCATCGCGGATTTGAACTAAAACAAACCCGCCGTTGCACCTGACCAAGATGTCACTATCAACGACATCTACATAATATTAATATATTTACACGTCATCTACCTTAACCATGCGTGCGTCCATGTGTCAGCCATGTCGCTATGTCGCGACAGCCGTTTTTTATAGCATCACGTATTATTTTATTAATTACACTGACGGTTTATGGTCGTTTTCGTTACATGTCCGTCTTAGCCATAAGTGTCATCTTAATTTCAATGTACATTGGTATTTTGTTGTGTCACATTCCGCCTTGAGCGTCACTGTAGTGCTCCCGTCGAATTTATACATTTAATCAGCTTGTATGTGGTATATCACGTTTGTTTGCGTTCCGTATCGCTGCAGTGTTCTTGCACGCAGTTCTTATTAAATGACAAGTTATCCGCCCTTTTCCGTCCACGCATCCTGTATACCATGGTTTAGTGGTATACTAGTATACTACTGTCGTGTACTCGTGTTGCGTTTTTGTCCTTTGTCGAGTCGGTCAAGGTGTAACAGGATAGTCATGGTATCGGCCCACTGAGTTTCATTAAATTATATATTTCTATACTCATGTTTGTACTCATTCCTCATTATCATAAAAAGAAAAAGTTACCAAATAACACTCATAACTGGCCCACATTTTGAGTGGCCTACCGAGATTTCCTCGGCAGCTTGCCGATCCGACCATTGCCTGAATTGTTGAATGTCATACAATATATTCTTCTGCGATGTCTCCCGGGCGTTTTGTTTCATTCGAGGGTGTCAGCCTAATATTTGCCCGCAGATCACGATACATTTTGTTACATACAACATATTACATTTAATTATTTAAATATTGGTTAGTGGTTAGGTACATAAAAGATAACAAATTATTATATTACTACGAGACATTCCTTGCTCGTGCGACAAACCTCGCGATTTTGTTACAATAATTTTGAGGGCTACACTTGTAGCGGGATGCCGGGATATCCTCCCGAACGGCCACTATTACTATTATTATTATTTATCGGACTCCTAGCCCTGACCTAGCCGTTAGTCAGTTGTAGTCTGGCACTCTAGCGATATTCCCGGCGAAGTGTCCTAGACCCGTGGTGATCGCGGTCGTTATATTTTTTTGTATCATTGTGTATTTTATGCCAGGTGGTCCCGATAGTGGCGGGATACTGGTGAAGCGATCAATTTATTTATATACATTAATATGCTTGTAATGTCGTTTTAGTAATATGCAATAAATTATAAATGTTAACTCGCAAACTGTTCTTGATTTAAGTGCCCTCTGACCTACACACTACACGCTCTTTGCTGGCCGCGATTGGATGGCCGTGTTATTATATATTTATAATATTAAAATAGTGATCCGTTCAAAGTTAGATTATAATATAATATCGCACATGCAGTAGAAAGTGCAATCGTGCATTATTTCCGCTTGATCCTTTCTGTGTATTACAACGTGCCTTAGGTAAAAGCGGATCCAAGTCCTTCACTGGTATGGGCGTACCTTGGACTCTATTCACGTGGGGGCAAAAATAATTTTTGAGAATCTCTATTAGAGATAATATATATAGCGAAATATACGAACTTTAGCTATATCGTACCCGTACGGCCGTACGTGTGTACTGTGTACGGGGACGACTACGAATTGGTTCCCGGGTTGTCTACAGGTAATTAGGTAATATACGAATTGGTTCCCGGGTTGTCAACAGGTAACCTACGAATTGGTTCCCGCAAGCTTTCGTGACAATACAGTTGAAGCGCCCCGATTAAGCCTCCGATAAATCGAGGTTGTTAACCGAGACTCGCGTCGATGGTAGGACGTAATAGGTTACCATAACTTACTATAACGCCGTGAATAAAGTTACGCCAATTTATTATAATATATATGAATAATTAATATAGTATACCTATATAGGGAGGGCGCCCTGTAGCCTTACCAAAATACAATAATAATTAATAAAACAATAAATACATATATGAGAATTAATCAAAATAAATACAAATTGTATATATATATATATATATATATGATGACACGACCTGTGCCCGATCTCGGGTGTGATGGTGATGGCGCCTGGATTTCCCCGTGTTGATCGACGGACGACGATATATTTTGACTCGGCGGCCACACGTCAACCTCATCGGCTATGTGTCGGGTTCGGCGACGATATGTCGAATTCTGCGGTTTTAATGGTTTTTTGCAAGGCTCGCTCGACTACGACCGCGCGTGCGTCTGCGTGAGCACAACACGCGAATAATGCTGATCACAGCTACTCGTAAATCAGAAGTCGGCCCGTGACGGTCACGACATATACCGATGGGCATAGAATGACAACTGACCTGACAGCCGGTTGACGCGAGCTATCTGGTTTCGTGGGCCGTCGCGGCGGAAGCGTTTCCAACGACGGCCATGCGCACAACTTCAGATGGCGGTCTAATAGCGCGAAATTTTCGACGAGTTTGAACAACAGTCTTGTTAAATTAACTTTTCAAATTATTATGATATATTCAACCAGCAACAATTTTCTACCCTTTTATTCAGACGTGGGACTGTCTAGAATTCAAATAAGTTCGAATAGTTCAAACACTATCTCGAATACCTAGGTATGGTTAAAAATGATCAAAAAAATTTGATGTTCTATAAATCGAAATGCTTGTATATAAGTAGTATTGTTCTAATTGGGTAGTAGGAAAAAACCAAGGGTAAATAATTGTTATCTTTTACACTATGAATGATAAAAATCTGGTAAAATAATTT
>NW_019103520.1:265891-282936 GCF_001856785.1 Myzus persicae
TTGACATACGGAAAAACTTCTTTTGTTGCTTCAATAGCACCAATTTCAAAATCAATGTGTAATATTTCAATTTTAAAAAGTAGTGATTGCTTTTCAGATATTTACCGTGCACCTATAATCTGTGTATTTGGCAACAATGCTTAGAAGTAAAAATAATTTAGCACGCGCAATCGTACGCCTAAAAAGGTAACGCTGATAAGGACCGCGCGCAATCGTATTGCAGCCCTTTAATTGACCCGGGAACCAATTCCACGTTTGCCATGTACGGAGAAAACATAATATGCGGGTACGATCTATTCTTAATTAAAAGCTATAAATATAATATAAAACATAAACATTGAAATTGACTGATAACTGATTCTGCTATAAATAATTAATGAATATGGCTATATCACCATAATAATATGTGGAACATGTACATGGTATTATCTTATTTTCATGATTTTATTAGAAAATAATATTATTTTTATGTGTACAGACTACGAATAACCAATTGCCAATTGGTCATTAGCGCGCAATCAGTTATACACTATTACAATATTGCATGTATGTCCCCTACGCTGTTTTACAATATTGTAATATTTATTACTTGGGTTCGTATTATTCTTATCGTGTTCGCTGTTGTCTGATTGACGTTCCTTCAGATTGTTAATAATTGTATTGCATCAACCGTATACTCTTGTTTTCATTGTTTAAATTGTTTTAAATTGTAATACAATGAGTGATAGTGATTCTTCAACCGAAGTCGATCCGGTTGCAGATTTAGAAGAACCAATTTTACCCTGGCCAAATTATCAAAAATATTTTAAAGTATTAAGAGTCATTGAGGTTAATTTTTTTACAAGAAGCTGAAAGTGAAGTGCTCAAGTTGTGTCGATACAAAGTGTTACAAGGTGGATTCAGGTTCAAACTCTAATAGGTATAAGAAAACATTTAAGCGTAAGTATAATGTTAATTTCATACCTGCCTATGACAGTTGACCCATCTAATATCTTGTGTAGTTGTGTGTTAAATTAATTTTAAGTACTACACAAATACCTAATGTATTACAAAAATGCATCAAAAACAGTGGCGCGCAGCTTTTTAAAAGTCAAATTTCAAGTGCTTAAGATGTATCATAGATCTCATTATTCAATATTATGTATTTTCCTGGGCCCCCACACGAGTCATCTCAAAGGGGCCCAGTATTCTTGTGTATATGAAATAAAATAAAATAAATACCCCCCCCCTCAAAAATAAATTTCAATTGCGCCACTGATCAATAAATGTAAATAATTTAGCAAAACTTATATTGTTAAGTAAAAGGTTATATTATTTCATTTTATTCAGACACAACATTCAACTATATTAAAGAAAATTGATCACATTGATAATGCAGCGAACAAAAACATTTTAAAGAGACTCAATGATGGATCATTGAAGCATAATGCTGGAAGTTCTTTAAAACAATCAGATAAAAACAACCAGTTTTAGAAGATTTTTTGAACTACAAAAAATTAACTAGTCAAAGTAAGAATGTGTATTGTTTATTTTTATTTTTTGTTTTATTAAATATTTTTTAGTTGCAGCATTAACAAAAGTAGTTGATATTTACATGATTACATGATTATATACTGATACATTGCTAGTGAACGATACGGTTGTTAATGATTTAAAAGAAATTGACGCATTCAACTTGAACATTCTAAATGATGAAGACCACGATTTGCCATATGTATTACCAAAACACCATCGATGTTGTGCACACACAATAAATTTATTAGCAACAATGATAACAAAACATTTATTTAAGTAGATAACCTAATATAGTTAAATTATAAAATACTAAAAATATTTTTATCAAAAAGAATATATTTTAAGTAAGTATAGTGATCAGGACAAAACTATTAGGTAGTAGGTTTAACACTTAATAATCATAATCAAATTTGTATGAGTTGTAATACATTTAAAAATTAAATTTTTCTTTCAATTTAAATGATAAAAATATATGAAAAAAAATATTCCAAGATATAAGTATGAATATGATTGGCATTAACTATTTTCTATTATCTATACCCAAATTTAAATTTTAAATATCAATAAATTATGTTTGTTTAATTTTTTATTATTAATTGCAAAATTGTACAAATTAAATACAAAATAAAATTATTTATTTGTATAACTTGTTTTTTCTAGGACTCTAAAAAAGCTTTGTCTAATCTTGCATACAAAAAACAGTCAAGAAGCACTTTTGCCAAGTCTACCGCTTTCTGGAACAAAGAAAGTCGCTCAACTAAGTCACCTGATTTAGTTAAACAAAATCTTGGTGTTTATTTAATTACACCCAACGAGACACGTTGGAATTCACTGTTTGGTGTAGTGGTGCTGCTTAATAAATTAATTAAAAATAATGAATTTAAGTTTAGAATAATAATGGACAAATTGGCTATTGACAGGTAAATTGTAAGTCTTAAAAAATTATTAATTATTTTATCTATATTTTTTATGAACAATATTATCAGATTTAATAGAAGTGATATTTATTTCATGTGTCAATATCAAACAATTATGGGGCCAATTTCAATAAGCTTGGATTTACTCCAGGGTGATACTAACATGCACGTTGGTCATTTCCTACCTACAATTGAAGAATTAATTTATAAATATGAATTAATGACAAGTGATCAAACAATTTATAAATATTTGAAACATCTGGTGACTACCATACTTAATGGTATGTAATAATTAATATTTTTTAAATACATTAATATTATTTAGTCAAGTACTTAAATTGTACACATTTAATTTCTTTTCATTTTAGCTGTTTTTGGTTTACTTTATTTTTAAATACTATTTACTAAGTAGTAAATATATAGTATTTCTTAGCTCTTACAGTCTTACTGATGTATAATGTATAATATTTATATTTCTGTGTTGTACCTACATTTATATACTCATGACTTAAAATAAACAAACTTTGTTGATAATAATTTTTATTTTTTAGGTATGAAAACAAGGTTTGCCGATATTTGATAGACAAATTTTTAATTACTGCTGCAGTCTGCCACCCACTATTTAAAAAAGCATGGATTAAAAATGATATAAAAAAATAATTGGCATCAGAATATTTAAAAAGTGCCTGTTATGACTTACATACCAGTGATAAACAAAATAATGATGTAGAAGATAACCAAATGAAAGATAATTTATTTACCTTTTTTACGTGGTCACAAAATTCCCAAGAGGAAAAATCAACAATTAGTGATGAAATAGATAGATATTTGTGCACATCTCCAACAAATACTTTAGAATGTTTGCATAATTTACCCACTATCAAAAAAGTAAGATTAGTTGAAAACTTCTTATAGGTAGGTACTGTTAGTAGTAATATTACAAAAACATTTGTACTTAGTTTTCAGGTATTTGTGAAGTACAACACTCCACTACCTAGCAGTGTATCAGTAGAGAGAGTGTTTAGTGTTGGTGATGCAACAATACAAAAAAAGAACAAATATGACGGATCAATATTTTGAACAAATAATGTTCTTAAAATGCAACACTCAAATGTTCGATTAATATAATATATTATGAATGATTCAGAATTAAATTGATTTTTTTGTTTTGTATTTGAAAATTATTTCAAATACTTTACTATAGATAGTATTTCTGTGGTATTTCAAATACTATAAGTATTTTTTACAACACTGATCAGTATACATAAACCTATTCTTGTCCCCATTTGGTGTCTCTGCGTCACGTTATAGTGATAGTCATACATTTTTGTCTTGGAAACATAGAGCACACAAAATCCTTAACAAAAAATCGTCGGCTACACGGCAAAACTTCGTAAGTCACTTTTATCAAATTGTTGAGGAATAGCAAACAACTGTGACTCGTATCAATATTTGTAAATTATAAAAAGTTATAACTTCAATCACCTTTTATAATCATTTCACATCGTTGAAACATCAAAAAATCAACATTTTGATATAATTGTGTAAAAAAATAAGACTTACGAGTTTTTGATTTTTAATAAATTTGACTTACGAGTTCTTGTAATTAATTCAATTTACTAACGAGGTTTTGTTTTTGGGTAAATTTGACTTACGAGTTTTTCGTGAAATGTCAAAATTATTTTATTTGTACAAAATCATAGACATATCATTCAACATTACAATATAATATCATAAAAAGTACAAAACGTTATAAAATTATAAAAAAACTACTGATAGAATTGTTAAAACGTTAAAAACCTTTTATTAAAATTGAGAAAAATAATTAACATAAATAAAAAATTTTCTTATTGAACTCATAAAAACTTTCTTAAACAAATTTAATAGTTAACTTCTTGTAACTTAAATATATATAAAATAATAATCATAATAAAAACAATGTTGAGTTAATTATTGAAACATTAACAAATTAAAAATAATATTATTAAATATTAATACAAATTTCACTTTTTTTTATTTTTGGTGTACTTTAAAGTGTCATAGAATGGACAAGTGTGCTTAGGCAAGACTAATTTTAGCTGTTGAAGGTGCATAAACTTCTCCTCTTTAATTTTAATTGGTTCACTGTACACATTTTTTATAGTATAGTTGATTTCTTTCCTGTTCTTATTTGTTAAATTTGCCCATTGGTCATCATAATTTAGTTTGTATTGAATATTTGTATTGTCACTATAATAGAATAACTGGTAAAAGGAAAATTGAAAAAAATAAAATTGATTTAATTAATTATTGATTCTTATTACTTTTATTTATTTTGTAACAAACGCTTAATATAAATTTAAAAATAATAAAATATAACCTTTTTGTCTTTTTGTTTAATTAAAAAAAGACATCTCTTATTGCTGTAGTTGACTTTTGTACCAATGTACATGTCTTTTTTTTTTACTCTTTCACATATAAAATTACATGTGGTTATATTTTTGTTGAGCTAGGTGTACTTTTAATTTTCTTTTGCCAAATCTTTGTGCACTTCCCATCTATTTACACGGCTTACATACGCTATATAATGATCACGTCCATAAAAAAACTGCTCCGGATAATATGTATCTAAAAATTATTTAAAACAATTAATTAAATAATATATTATTTTGAAATAATTTTATACAATACCTGTTATTGTTAATTGTCAGACTACACTGCAAGTCAGCCAATGAGTACTCTTGATACAGGCACGTAAATGGATGCTTATTTTGGAGGGGGGCGATCAGTAGCAAAGCCAGGGGGTTTTAGGAGTTTGCTCCCCTACTTTTCCTAAAAAAAAGGATATTGAAAACTAGAGCCAACATTATTAATAATATGAAAATAGTATTATTTTATAGTCATTATTATAAGTACTTGGTTTAATTATAATTATGAAGCTTAATATTTAATTTAGCAAAGGCCATATAAAAAAAAAAAATTGTTACATGGTTACAGGAATATAATATTAAAAAAAATATATATACAATTTTTATATTTAAAAATTAATAACATTTAAAATATTAGGTCAGTAATTCTTTTTTTTATAGTAGCAAAGCGTTTAATTATGTCATCAACTGGTACCTATATCTACTTCGCGATGGATATGTAGCAGAGCCAAGCCGCATAGCCGATCTTGTCCCATCTTCAGGGCTTGCATTTGAAAAAAAAATTTTGTTTTACGTTATTTACAATCAAAACGTTATACAAATTTTGAGTTTATCGTTATTCAAAATTTAAACGTTATTCAACTTTTGTGTTTATCGTTATTCAGAATTAAAACGTTATACAATTTTTGCGTTTATCGTTATTCATAATTAAAACGTTATACAATTTTTGCGTTTATCGTTATTTAAAATTTAAAAGTATTTAGATACCTGTTTTAAAAGAACACAGGCCGCAATTTAAGAGTATACGACTGTGACCTTTTTTTGGGGACATAATTTCCCTATTCTGAGTTTTAAGTAGGTATTGTTAAATTTTATTTATTTAATTAAATGGGTTAAACTAATATAAAGAAAACGTATGCACGTTAAAACTATAAGTATATTAGTATAAAATATAAATATTAAACATTTGACAACAATTAGACAAACACTGACGAGTGAATAAATCTGAGCAACCTGAACACCGAACACAATAGTTGAATAACGTAAGTGGTATAAATTTCGACCGTAGTACAGATAGTACAGTACAATATTATCAGAGCATCACTATTATTAGGTATTGGTAATTAAATTATTCTATTAATAACTTCTTATTAAGTTTTAAAATAATATCTAATACGGGATCTCCCGGATAGACCGGATACGGAATAAAATTAATTCTTGGATTGAATAAATAATTGAATACTACCAAGTATTATTAAATAATTGGGAATTAATTATTTCGGAATACAATTTATAACGTTTTGCGTTATGTTTTGTTTAATGATACATCATATATTTTGTTAAACGTTACGTTTTGTTTTGTGTTATTTATTTATTTACGTTTATCGTTTTCCGTTATAATTAAATTTACAAATTTCAATCGTTTTTTATCAAATATAACGTTATAATCATAACGTTATTATAACGTTTGCAAGCCCTGCCCATCTTAGAACGCAACCAAGTTTTTAATCTATAACCTAACAAAAATCGCTCCTACCGCCCCCCTAAATTACGTGCCTGTCTTGATATTCAGTAATTTAATCTGTTTCAATAAATAAATGATTTACTAAAATTCTCGTTACATTTAAAAATCCCAAACAGTTTATTTCTGTGTATTTAGTTTTTTTACTTCACTGTATTCTTTCAAACTAAACTCCATATCATTGAGATTGCTGAATGATGATTTTAAAATTATTGTTGGACTTGGTATAGTTTTTGACGTAGCACAGTTGAAACACAGTCGTTTTTCAACAGCTGATGGCACACTTTCAAACCACGAAACTTATTTAAGGAGTTGTGAGTTGTATATAGCAAATAGATACATAAGACTGCGAGTAAGCTGCATTAATATTTTCTTTTTTAGATCGGGTGAAATTTGTGAAGTTGTAATTTTTCTAAAATTTGCAAATTAAGCACAATAACGTCAAAATAAGCGGTTTCCGGCTAAATGTAAGAACTATGCAAAATATGCACATTCAAATTTTAGATTTGGTGTGAATTTATTTCGCACTCTGCTACATTTTACAATAAATAAAAAAAGGATGCAAATGCTACAAGTCCCGAACCTTGGTCATAAGGTTTTTTCCCCCGTCACTTACCTTTATGTGAGAGCCTTAGTTAGATACCTACATGGCTATATATATATTACATTATTTATTTATTATTACACTATACTATAGTGTAGTAGTATAATATAATCACACGATTTTTTAGCAAATACTGCACACTATTATAGAATAATATTGTTTGATAACATATTTATGCCGAGCCCAGAGAGAATATTATATTCACGATTAAAGTATCCATTTTTTATTACTTCTGTAAATTTCAAAGCCTAATTTGGAATTGTTTTCATGTCTCGACACTTCTAGAGCTTTATATTAAGTTATAGTTTAAACGTTAAGACTAAAAACAATATTGTGAGATGCCGGACAAAAAAATGGACTCGCAACAGTAGTGTATCTAAATGGCCTATACGCAGAGTTCCGTGTTCTGAATTGTTTAGATTTAAACACTCCGAATAATATTATGTTTCGGAATCTGAAATAAAAAATGTATCGTGTCATCCAAAGAATTCAAAAACTCGAAAACTGATAACAACATATTATATTATATCTATCATCTATGGCAAAAGCCGATCGTCGTCACTCGTCGGAGACGATTCACAATTCTAATAATTTCATTGAACAAAAGAGAAATGTGTAAGGCAACAATAAACATTTGCTCACATATTTCATTCTACTCAAGTAATTTTTATAAAAAATCTCGATTTCTTCAGTTCGGATTTAGATGAAGAAAGAAGTTCCTCGATGTGGCGTCTGGACTCCAGATATGTCCTTGCAGCTGTATATCCTCCGATCAGTCGATATACGAAGAGCATACGTAAGTTTGATTACCTATTCTTTTGGGGCTTGAATATTTTACTTTTTGGTCTCAAAATTAATATTTATTGTCACAGACAATTTGCTACCCGGGTAAGGTAGGGGCATATTTTTTGTTCCCGAGCGCGCAACACAAAATACGCTTATAGCACAAACGACGACGGCATATCCAGGTCGCAGAATAAATAATAATAACACATTTATAAAATTAAATAGATATAAATAGTGTTGTACACACTAGTCATATTACAGTAGTACAGTACACTGGAGTTTTTATGTCCCGCAAAATTCAACAATTTTTATTTTTAGTTTATATAAATGTTAAGTAATATACGAATACTACTATGCCGTCTGCTTGTGGTCGAACCACGAATCAAAGTGACGCCGTCGTACATCAAACATCAAATTATTTTATAAAGCTGGGAAAGTCGCTCTGCTTGTTATTGAATATCCATCGCAAATTAAATAAGGAAATTTTAAATATTCTCAAATAGCTTAAAATATACCTAACCAATGCACTCAAAATTAATACAAAAAAATATTAATTATTAATTTCGTGCTCAACAGTATTCAGACTTCAGAGAAAAGATTTAACTTGGAATTTTACAAACTATAGTTGGTATAGTCGATGTACGGTAAATGTGATGCATTGGGCACTGAATACCTTTATGTTAAATCTAAAAAGTAATAATCACATTTTTTTTTTTTTTTATTAGATAAAATAGAGTATTTACAATCTGTAATTTATACATACATTAAGTAAATGTGATAACAAGAAAAGGTAGGTAACATGAATGGCGCGAGGAGGGAGGTCCACCAGTGTAACCTAACCCCCTTAGTGTAACCCACTAACTTGGGGGAGAGAGTTTTATTTTATTTTATTTTATTTTTTTTATTTTTTCAATTAGTGCAGTTCGGGATTTAGGAGATCACGACACCAGTGTCTTTTTAAACGACGTGGGGAATCACATTTATTTACAATAAGATTTTTATTTAATAACACATAAAAAAATATGCTTGTGCTTCGAATATTTAAACACCACCTTAATTAATTATTAAAATCATAGGTACTTTATAACTATATTGTTGTAATTTAAATGTATAAACTATTTTGGTTATTGTCATACCTCATTTAATTATCTTAATGATCAAATCTCAAGTACGGACCTCCTTGATATACAATTTTGTAATATACTATATATCTATGGACTATGGTTATATCATATTGACGTAGTATAAATTATAATGCAGTCCGTGGCGATTGTCAAAGTAGTTGCAAAGACGCAATCGATCTAAAATTTCAGTTAGCAAAGATGCAGACATGAACAAGGAACATGAAGCGATCCGTACGGTTTTTTTTTTCATAATAAATCTCAATATTTTCAGACTTAAGTTCAGTCGTATATCTGATTTATTTCGTAGTGCACACACAATATCAGGAATTCTGCCGAAGCCCGAAAGCGTCGATGTTTAAAGTAATTAATTTTAGTTTCATACTTTTTTGGTGCTTAAATTTATTTTTTAAATAAAAAATTTAATTTCATGAAAAATATGCTGCCCCTATGTACACACATATTATTTTATTTCTGAGAGCAAATGCATAAAATACGAGAGATCAAATAATATACAAACGCCGCTCGTCGTCGTCGTTTTTCTGCTCCCTGATCGTAGGGTAATTTTATAATTATAACCTATTTTTAAGTACTTGAAATAGACATTCATTATACGGTTTAATTTAGAAATACCCGTTATAAGTGATTACTCATAAGACACAATTTTAATTTATAACTTATAATTTTTTTTAATCCCAAAGTTAGCAGTTACAGGACACTATTAATTTAGTGTTATATATATTTCATTGTTCTATTATAAATTAATATTACATTATATTATAGTTGTATCTAAAAAACAAAAATGTTCACAGAGTGGTAAACTCACTATCCTAACCAGTAATCAACTCGCACGAGTGATTATGAAAAATATTATACTTTTATACTAGTATCTTTATATAATATAATAAATAGTAATGCAATAATAGACATAGGTGTTCAAATGAAAGATAGAATAAGAGTTAAAAAGTTAAAGCTATGTCAAATTTAACTTTTTAACTTCTTTTAGATTCCGAGCGGAGCGATGAATGTATTGTATTTACAATTTATTTTTTTATTTTTTTTGTTTCTGTCATCACATTAATTTGGGAGAGTAAAAGTGCTTAGATTTTCTTCAACAAGCATCTTTTCTGGTAGAAATGTGAATAGTATCGGTACTTCGAGGGGTCAAAAGTAAAAAATTCTCAATAGTTTTCAAAAGCGGCAGGAAAAACAAACAAAAAAATTAAGGAAAAAAAGCGAATTTTTACGGAAACCCGGTTTTCGACAAAATCGATTTTGGTTTTTGATGTAACTTTCAAAAAACAAAAAATACCGTAAATATACATGACATTTTTACTGAATATTTATAACGGCGTTTTCTATAAACCATACAAGTTTGACAACAAAGCGTTTGGATTTTGAATTTTGACAAAATAAGTAAAAGTCACGAAAATGTGCAAAATATTTTGAATTAAAAATTTATAAAAATGTTTCGTTTTTTATCTAAGTTTTTAAAACTTAATACAAGATTCCTTATAATTTTGTCTGCCTTTACCAAAAAAAAAAATTCAACCGGAAAGTCGAATTAAATTTTTATAAGCATTTGAAGTTGAAATTTAGACAACAATGGATATTCACTCCATTTCTCATTTAGTGATTTTTACTTATTTTTTTTGTAATGGAAAACCAATAATTGCAGATATTTGAAATTCACACCATTTGTTTATATTTTCAATTCATATACTTAATACAATTTTACTGTTTACAAACAATTTGAATTTTGAATTTTTTTAGTTTATTTAGTTTTTTTTTTCAGGAGGTTAAAATGTTAATAAAACATTAATTGTTCATAAAATTGTATTTGTTGGGCAAAAAAGCTTGAAGATTCAATAAAATTCTCCTGATAGATATTTACAATATTAGTTTAAAAATATTTAAAATACATAGGTACGATTTTTGTAATGAGCATTTAAAGTTTAAATTTTAACAAAATTCACATCATTTAAAATGTACAAATAATTTTATAATTTAAGATTTTTGAAATATTCAACTTTTTAGGTTAGGGTTAAAAATTCCAAGCAAGTAGGTTTTTCTGTTATTAAAAAATCAAAAAAATATTATCACAGATTTGTTATGTTCAAATGTGAATTAAATTAAAGATTTAATTGCCAAGAATAATGGTTAATGTTATTTTGTTGTAAATTAAAAATATTATTCGTGGGTTATTGAAACTTTTAAAATATATTATTATATTTTATACCCACAATGACTTTTTAAATGTACTTTTTTGTTAATGAATTTAATTTACTGCGTGTAGCGTACTAATACTTACTAGTAAAATAAATTACTTTAATCACAATAATATCATGGAATATACTAAATTATTAAGTAATATTATAGACTGACAGACCGTCTTCGCCCAGAATCATTTTTCGTATACAATGATCTTTTACCGTTGAATTCAAACTTAACACCATCCATTTCAGTGACCCAATTGTAACCTAATGTACAGCAGAGCGACCTCCACATACCAGCTTTTTTTAAATATAATTTTCAATACCCTAACATTTTTAACTTAACTGATTTTTATTGCTCAACATTTATTAAATAATGAGATACTTTTAATCAAGTCCTAGTTGCGTAGTTTGTTTATAAAATATAAAATAATAAATATAGTAAAAATTATTATTATTGATGATGCTACATATATGTATAATGTATTACATCAAAATTTACATTTTATTATTTTAAAACCAGAAAACTGGCTATTAATGTACATAAAAAAAAAAAAAAGTTAGTTGTAAGTTTCCAAATCAATTTTAACTTAACTGAATTAAAAATGAAATTAGGAGAACTATTAACTTAAAACTTTTTGAAATGTTTCATATCGACTTAACTTAACTCAGTTAAAAATTTTCATTAACTAGCCCAGGCTTGCAGTTATTATTATACTAAATTATTTTTTACATATAGGTACTCACATAACATATTATCTAACTCTGATTTATTGCAATAATTATTTATTTTCTTAAACACAATATTTCAGGAATTAATATATTATAAATTAATTAATAATAAAAATAATTGCTTTAAACGATATTTATAAAATATTGAAATAAAATAAACACACTTGCTAATCAGTAATGTTAACTAGTCCCTGTGTATTATACTATTATTAAAATAAAAATGAACCAATAGCAGAGTTCTAGTAGATAATTAACTTGCCGTGCCTATAGTGAAGAAATATGACTTTCGTAAGGTATAAAAGTTATACGTTATTGAATAAGATAGTTAAGACACAAATTAACATATAATAACTACGTATGGGTAAGATAAAAGCTACAACTTAAAGAGATTATTTTAGCTATATAATATCTGTAATTTCTAATAACAAATAGCTCATACGTGTATTGTTGAACATTTTACTATATAGGCTGCTTTTTTTCAGAGCTGGTATTCGTCTGTGAAAATTTGCCAATTTTGAATACAATGTCATATTATGCAGTGTGAAATGTGTTGACGTGAATGTTTCAAAGACTTAGTTGTATATCAGAAAACATGTGGTATGTCCTTTTTATTTTTCAGTAGATTTATTTAATATTGTAAAATGATCAGAGTTTGTATTGCCCCCAACTTTTCAATTTAATTGTATTGTAACTACTGGTAAAACGCTATTCCAGCTATCAATAAAATTATGAAATTTTTTTTTTTTTTTTGTTTCAAATTATTTTTTGTAATATTTAAATATTTTCACCGATGATCAGGTACGATGACCTGTAGGCTCTATAGAGACTGTGTGTGAGCTAGAGGAAGAGAGAGAGAGAGAGAGAGAGAGAAAGACTGAGTGAGAAAAGGGTTATTGGTGGGGGGAGGGGGTGAGAAGGGAAAGCGAGTGAGACTTGTAGGGAGGGAGAATAGGAACTAGGAAGTGTGGAGGTAGAATAGTTAAGTTAACAATGTCGAATACGTAGGAAAGGTTCTTGAATTACAAAGGCCACTAGACCAATCAGCTGAAAAACTACCTAGTGATAGGTTGAAAACCTTTACTTGTGGGATAGAATAAAAAGATCGGTAGAGGATGTCAGAGCACTGTTTGTTTGCTCTCAGTATCCCACGCACAACAAAGCAATTAATGTATCAGAACCAACCATATATTGTTACTTTAATAATGGTTGGTTCTGCTATACATACATTTGCTTTGTTGCGCGTGGGACATAAAGAGCAAATAAATAGTGCGTAGACATCCTCTCAATAGTGTCATCAAGTTGAACAAAAAAGTAAGAAAAGACGTATTTCTATTTCAAACCATGGGTTTTTGATCTCTTTTACCCTAGCGTCAAAACCAATCTAATGTGTTTTTTTTTATTTCAAGAAAAAAAAATTATCTACCACCTTTAAGCACATACTTGTGATGGTGGTAGAGAATTATATAACATAATTATAATAAGAAAAAAAAAATTGACAAGAATTTAGTAATCAATACATACAATTATAAAAATTATTATTCAATTACAAAGTTAAAATATATTTCGTTATAATTTATTAATGTATTGAAAATAACCAAATATGAATTTTTTTTCCATTCCTGTAGTTATACGATTACCTCCTGTAAAGAATATTATGTCCTTTTTTATATTTATTGGCATTAAGTTATAATTTTTTGGACCTAGATAATCAATGAATTTTTGACCAAACGCTTTTTTAGGATACTCCATTTTAACATCAAATGCTCTATTTTCTCTTTTAACTATTACCTTATTAATATCCAGATATGATTCAAAGTTTTTAATTATACATACAATTATTATCTTCTTATAAACAGACTCAAATGGTAACACATCAAATAAACAAAAATTTTTCTTTAGTTGGACCAGTTAACGTATTTTTACTTAAAATGTAGTATGCTGTTACTATTAATATTAAAAAAATATATATAAACTACCTCGGAGCGTGGGATCTACCCATGACAAGCGACACATTTTTTGGCTGTGCTTTAAAACATGTAACGCACTGAAATAACCTTTAATGGCGCGATACGAGACTTAGCACATACTAGTTGCGATTTAATGATGCCATCCGTATATGTTGTGTGCATATATATCATGTTACGGGCAATGTGGAATACCGGAAAATGTATACATTGCCCAGTCAATGTGGTCCTGCCCGGGAAATGTAAACCATGAATTTTTTTTTAACCAACTAATATTATTATTATAAATTATTATCATTACATATTTATAGTATAATTTTTTTTAAAAACAATCATTAATTTTATTCATGTACTATAATACGAATATTTTGATGGAATAACAAAAAAATAAAATAAAAAATATCATCATTTTATTTTTATAATTTTACCTATTTATTTGAACAAGATTAGAAGCTGCATATGGCACTTAGAATTACATAGTCTGTCTGATTTTCTACACTTGATTTTTAAATAGGCAGTACCATAAGTAACAAAAATAAGTTAATACACAATGTTTCAAAAAATTCATAGTTTATTGTATTATGATAAATGAATAAAATTAATAATGATTTTAAAATAAAAAAAAAATAAAAAAAATTTTTTTTTTAATTTTAATATATTAATATTTTAATTTAAAAAAAAATCAATACTATAAATAGGTAATAATAATAATAATATTCTTTGGTTAAAAAAAAATTCGTGGCTTACAATGCCCGTAAGGTATTATATTACGCGCACCGTATGTTTCGTGGATGCATCAGCAAATCCGTGTATACTCTATTAATTTCTTCTTGTCGGAGCCCAGCTAACGAGGTATACTAAATGAATTAAGCTCGTTTAGACAATTATTGTATATCTCCCACTGTACTTGTATGTGTGGTGGAACTGGGCTGTTCCNAATTAAGCTCGTTTAGACAATTATTGTATATCTCCCACTGTACTTGTATGTGTGGTGGAACTGGGCTGTTCCAACCGATTTTCTCACGCCATAAACTTTGTAACAATATTTTACCCATCAATATTACCGCCTACCGGACCTACTAAGCCGAATGGGTTAAATAACAGGGTTTTGTCGATTCCGCCCGATATTTGTTTGTATTGATTTCGCCGCCTATCGATTCCGCCAAGCTTTTTTATTTATTGATTCCGCTGAGCACTTTTATTTATTGATTCCGCCAGCTATCAATTTCGACGGATATTTGTTCATGTTGATTCCACTGACTGTATTTTTTTTAATCAATAGTATAGGTATAATAATACACTCAATTTACCATAATTTTTTTAAATTTAAATTTAAACATTTCAAAAAAACTTCAAACATTGCTAGGCTGACAAGAATATGTCTTTTTGTTGTTTCAGTTTTTACTTAAGTACTTGTACGACGTACGCGTGTAGTAATCACTTTTCGGTTCCCAGTATAAACCTAGAGTTTTCACGCTTTCTCTATCCATTGGTACGGTCTTTAATTCATCTTTGTTTTGATTCGGAGATAAATCTGTGTGGTTCGTAGTACATTTTGATAATTCGAATCCCCCACCTCACATAATTAATATTAATTCATCACGCAATTCAATTGCTTCCATCAATGAATCTGCCCCGGTGAGGCAATCGTCCACACAGAAATCATTTTTAATTATTACTTTTAACTTCGTGTTACTGGTCTTATCACCGATACGATTGACGCAACTTGTTGCCAAAAAAACTGCCTATACTTGTCCGAAATTTAATTACTTTGATATCCATAAGTACTCCAAAAAATATTTTGCTTTAGAATATAAAAAAAAAATAATGAAATAATGATATTGTCTTACATTAAATTAATCACGCCATATAAAATAACTTTAACAACAATTTTTTTAATTTTATGACCCTAGTTACACTTCATTCATTAGGCAATTTTTACCCTTTTAAAAATATTTGTAAATTTGTCTTTTCAATAGAAATTAGACAAAATTAGTATGTTGAAATGATGTTTTATAAAAAAAACGTTTGTAAAAGATAAAAAATAATGATATATAACAAATAATATCAAAATATGTTCGATAAACATGTAACATGTTTAATAAAAATTAAAAGATTTTAGATACCTAATAATAAATTAATCACAGCACATTGTTTAACTTAGATGAATGATAACATTTTATTTATACATTACTCTAAGAAATGAAATGAAATAACTATAGTCCTTTAGTAATCTGAGATCAGATAAATTGAGATCAGAGAAAAACTGTGGTTGGGCCCTATAAAAATGGTGTTACAAGATTGGAAGCAACTAATTGTAATATTTACGTATTTAACTAATCCAAATCTTTAATATTGGAGTAAAGTAATATGTGGGGAGGTGACGAATTTTCTAGTAAAGTATGACTCTTAGTAATTTAAATGTATGTCAAGTATATTGGCAAATTTACTTTTTGTTGTTGGATTGGGAGTATTTTAGATTTTTGAACTACTAAAGTTGATACACAAAATTAATGAAAGACAATAATAGTATTACATGATTACAATAATTTCTTTTAATAATTATATGAAATTATCACGTGAACTAATATTAAAGTAATATTTATAGTAAAATACGTATTGCAATTATTATCTAAATAAAACAAAAAAAATAAAATAAACCTGTAATTGGTGTATAATATATGTAGGTACGGATACTCTTTTACCTGCGTAATAGTTTATGTTAAAGTATCTGTATGTCATTTTCCTGTGGTGTGGTTGAAACACTATACGTAAGCCAATTCCGTAACCTAACCTAACCTAAGGATACAGTTGGGGCTTGTTGTGGCGTGGTGATTGGCTGAAGTCCCTAATGGGTGTCAATCATCGGCCGGCGTGGCCAGCATCCGGATGGGTGACCACCTGGGTGTTTAGTGACGAATCCTAGCTCCACATACACAAGTGTAACTAAAAAAAAACCGTGAAATCTACAAAAGATGCTGTTATCCATAGTGAACGGTTTATTTACAATCAAATTGGCATACAAAATAATATGTAATATACAA
>NW_019103521.1:0-1340 GCF_001856785.1 Myzus persicae
AATAAAGTCGGTAGGTATAATTAAACGCATATAGGTACGCGTGTTATCGAATACCGTGAAATAGTGTACCACAGGCGGATTTGCTTTTATAGCGTCCGCTATTCGCAACTATACCTATCTATATATAGTTAGGTATATGCTAAAAGGGAATATTTAATTTCGCCCGAAAACTATATGGCAAAAATTTATATCCAAAGCGAGAAAAATGATTTTCGTATATTTTATTATTAATGCCTATAACAGTACGCTTTTGTTTAAAATGTTTATAATCATAATAAATTATTGTATAAACCTATGCACTATAATATACCTATATACACGATTATATTATTACATATTGTATTAAATAAACGAGCGCGGTTAATTGAATATTTTTTTAATAAAAGCGTTCCGCGAATAAAAATATTCATACCCTTATTATAGATTTCTGACTTTTCACTATTATCGACAGTTTAGTTGGTCGATGTGGTGGCATACTGTATAATACATATTATTATCATTATCATTTTTGCATAACTTCTAAAAACCCTCGGTGATTCACCAAGTTAGGTAAGATCACTCTGCACCATACCAAGTTTCCGGTTTCTAAACGTATTTTAATATAATGCAATAAATTATAATTAGATATAGTTATAGTTACAATTTAAATAGACTTCAGTAGTAGGTACCTAACTTTTTATTTTAGTAGTTACATATTTTTTGAAATTGGCTAGTATGAATATCTATATTAAATACTCGTATTTTGATATTTTTTAATACTGGTTAGTATGGATTTACTTTAAAAAGAATCATTGTAAAATCTAAAAATAGTAATCTTTATCATATTATGAACGGTAACTGTATATAAACGAAAAATAAATACCTATTTTAATACAAACAATCGTAACTAAATGTACAGTACCTAACTATAAGGGCAGTAAATAAATATCTTGATATCAACAATCGTAACTATGTACTGGTAACTAACAAGTGATTTACGGATAGACGAGACCAATAGAGACAACGAAAGTATACCTACTTAATATGTTTGGAAACACAAAACGTAGGTATAGCTCTAATAATTTACATATTTGAATAACCATATTTAATACGATATTTAATTTTTTCAAAATATCAAAAGTATTATATATATATAATGTAATATATATATATTATGTTTAAATATTTTGGTCAATTATTTTTAAAATATCTGATCCAGCACCTCCCATAAAATAGGTATCTACATAACGTACAATATAATGTATAGTTACGTTTCAATGCCCATGGGCAATAACTACAGCCTATAGGTGGCCTGTGAATCCAGATCTATCTATAAGACAACTGCACCTAGCTATGTATGA
>NW_019103522.1:0-1339 GCF_001856785.1 Myzus persicae
GATAATGATACTTTTCCACGTAAAAATATAATTATAACACTATCTCCAGATGAGTGGAAAACCATTGAGCCAGTTACAACTATTTACCACCGTCATAATCAAGCAAGAAAATACTTGACGTTACCAAAAAAAGATTGGTCGCACATCATCGCAGAACACTTTTGGGAACACACACATTTGCAGTGCTGTCTTGTTTTCAAGCGAGCTAAAGTATACGAAGCTGGACAAAACTATATTACCATTGTCGGGAGATGTAAAACATGCAACTCCTACTTTAAAGGAGTTATAGAACATAAACCTTCGCCAAATTCTAGGTATTTCATCTAATATTATATTTATTATTCTAATCAAACAACAATTTCCATAAATGTGTTTAAATTAAAATAATTCCAGAGTTATAATTGAATGCAAGTATATAGGAAATTTTTACGCTTCTCACGATGTACGTCATAAACGAAGAATGATAAATTCTGTTAAAGAAACACACCTACGAAATATGTTGGATAATGGAAAATCGTCAGAGTTTGTTAGGGAAGAAGAAGCATTAAGATTTATAAAACAAGGTAAATTATTTGATTTGATTTACTTTAAGTTTGTCCATATTAGTTGATATGATATCATTAAAGATCAATACGAATTTTTTCAAATAACACTAGACATAATTAACCAAGTTACGAAAAGCAATCGTTTTATCCTATTTATATTATTTTATTTATTTATTTATTTAACAACAGCATAATTATTAATTTTATATGAACTAAATTATTTTGGTTAATAACCAATGTTACAGTACTATGATTATATAAAATTTAGTGATGTTACGAACTGTTCGATTTTCAAACCGAACCGAATCGAACTCGGGGTGTTCGGTTCGGTTCAAAAATCGAACTAAAAATTACAAATAGCAGGGCTGCAACTCAAATAATGAATTAAAAAAGTGAGAAAAGTGATCAATTTTTTTTTAGGTGACTAAAAGTGACTATATTTTTTTTAAGTGACAAAAAGTGACTCTCTTATTCTTAATAAAAAAACAATTTTAATAGGTAACTAACTAAAGTATATTTCGCCATTAATCGTCCAAATATTTATACTTAATGCATTAATTTATATGTTGAAATTGTTCAATATTAATTAATTTTAATAATTTATGTTGTTTTTTTAGTTACTATTAAAATTATTCTATACTTTTCTGACAGTGACAAGTTTCTGTGACAAGTTTATATTATATTAATGAAAACTGTGTACCTACCACTTTGTTATACATTCAAGTACTAACTAATACTGTTTGTGTAGATGGTCTAATACTCAATTTTTGCATTTTAAAATTATTATGTTGATT
>NW_019103523.1:0-1334 GCF_001856785.1 Myzus persicae
TACTATATCATTATTTTGCATTTTTACGCAATTATCAGCTTTGTTTAACTTTAAAACAAAGTTAGTCATTTTCCAACCAGTAAATTGGGGATCACAACTGTTTTCTGTGAGTGGGCGATTTTTAATCTTACATTGATAATTAATAGAACTATTGCAATTTTCAGGCTTCAATTTTTGATTATGCCAAAGTACTTTTTCTTCAGCATAGCGTCGTACAAGTTGTTGTAATGGCTTAACACCACTTTTAATTTTTTTTTTAAGAGGTTGCATATAACTTTCAAATGGGAAAGCAGAAAATGAGTTTAATGGTCCAAATTTTTTGACATCATCAGACAAATGCAGTATACTATGCATATTGTGTGACATGAAACATTTTTGATATATTTGTGCATAAGAAGCAACAAAGTGCAAAATTAATGATTTGGCAAACTCATTATATTCGCTAGTGATATTATTGGTGGAAAGAATTCTTATGGCGATACAAAATTCCAAAAAATGGTTATACACTTCTTCACTTATTACTTTATGAAAAATAACCATACCAGTATACAGTAAAATTTGTCGAAGTTCTGTGGCCTTTAAACGAGATGCATCATGAATTGGATGCTTTCTACTATTCTCATTGGGAGCTCTTTGAAATTCGTGGGGAATATGTTGTCCTAAATTATTTAATCTTGAATCTAATACAGATATCAACTTTTTTGGAAGAGCTAAATTATGTTTTTTAATACCACCAGTCCAAAAAATCAAAATTTTTTTCATTATACCTATACAAACACTGTGCATGTAATCATACGGAATATTATTTATGATGTCAAACTTAGGTAATTTGGACAGAACAGTTTCACCATAATGAAACTCGGAGTCCGTGTATGCCACAAAATCATCATGGGTTCTTAAAGAAAAAGTTAAATCAGGAAAATATACACGGTTATTTTCATATTGACCAATAGTATGACACCTTAGACAAGATTTTTTTGCAGTATGTCCACGAATATTTAAAATGAAAGATTTTGCTGGTGTATCACAAATTATAGCATTTAACAATACTTTAATTGTTATGTTATTTATGGTAACACCTTCATTTATTAACAAACACAACTCATCAACAAAATCCTGCATGTAATCATTGCAATCACCGGGTTTAGATTTACCGTAAAAAGCTCCTATGATGAAAACTTTCTGTTTTTCATCAGGAATATTTGAAAAATAACCTAAAATCGGCCACAGTTGACTTGGTGGATTTTTAGTAACTGGTAATCCATCGATTCCAACCATTAACAATAAAGTAGAAGGTAAATGTGTATGTACTTTGCATAAATATTCTATTTCAC
>NW_019103524.1:0-1331 GCF_001856785.1 Myzus persicae
ACACACACACACACACATGTAAACATCCATCGAGCGACTATTATTACTGCGCACGGTGGATATCTCTCGAGTGGTGTGTGTATACTATGGCTGGCACCCGGCCACGGGAAAGGTTATATTATAGTGGCGAGTGGAGTCGACGATACTATAATCGATGTTGAAAAAAAACACGTCCCAAGTAAAAGTACGATCTGGAAACGTACATAATATAGTAATTCTTCGCGTTTATATAGGTGTCACGAGCCGGCCGAGACGTCCCCGCAACGAGTCGTGAGGCGGTAGCAATAAAATAATAGATACCTATGCGTGTTGTCACTGTCATATAAAACATAAAGGCATGTTACCACTACAAGTATAGTTAAAGGCAAGCCTGGGCATGAACTAGTTAAAAAGTTGAGTTAGTTTTAACTTTTTACCTTAACTTTTTCAAATTAAATTTTCATTACCTTGATCTTTGACTTAACTAATTATTATTGATATAGGCTTAA
Organism: Myzus persicae; assembly: GCF_001856785.1. Classification (NCBI taxonomy): domain Eukaryota; kingdom Metazoa; phylum Arthropoda; class Insecta; order Hemiptera; family Aphididae; genus Myzus; species Myzus persicae. The sequence continues at coordinate 489 of NW_019103524.1, forward strand.
TGACCAGCAGTTACTTTTAATGAAATCCAAGTTACGTACATTTATAAATAGTTGTATAATAAATATAGTAAATATAAATATAACTTAAGTTAGTGTGTTACTTAAAATAATTAAGATCCCTGTTAACTTTCAACTTTTTAAAATGTCTTAAATTGACTTAACTTAGCTCAGTTAAAAATTATCATTAACTTGCCCAGGCTTGGTTATAGGTACCTATCTAATGCAAAGGAGGAGGGAGGGGGTGACTGGTCGAACCGCGCATTGTATCGTCTTTTGAAACACTCTTCGGACGAAAACCGTACGTATTTGTTGTACCTCAAAGTTCAAGTGAAACCTCCGAAAAGTGGACAACATTTCAGAATTCAGATGTTTTATACGGTAGTATATATTATACAATTTTTGTAAAACATTAAAAAAAGGAACTGGAGACAGATAATATACTAATAGGGGTGGCCTTCGCACGCGTTTTTGGCGATGACCACTATTACCACTTTCGGTTAGTTTATGGTTTCGGTATGGTAATGATACTATATTATTGCGTTGTTCGACCATAATTTACCCGTTTTTATCACTGCATTTTTCGTCATACAAATTACAATGTTTTAGCACGCGGACGTCGTCGGGCGCCGCGCCGCCGGTCCGCCCTTGTCCTGCAGCTCATATAATAATCAATCGCACTTTATGCGACACTGCAGTTTAGCCAATAGCAATAATATTATGTGTGTCCTCGTTATTATTTCGACTCATTAGAATTAATTTCCAAATCTCAAAACGTTATCAACTTTTTATTAACACACGGAAAATATAATATATAGGTATATGTGCAATAATAATATAATATGT
>NW_019103525.1:0-1333 GCF_001856785.1 Myzus persicae
CTGCATCATCTCTATTATATAATATGATAAAATTTATTAATTATTTTTTTAATAAATGTAGATTAAGGTCTACTTTTATTTTAAGGGTTTGTTTGACAAATCATATTTTAATAAACTAAGTTGATAACAATTAAATTAATTTAAACAATCCCTGAAAACTTAATTAGAACACCACAACTTTGAGCCACAGTTCAAATGGTTTCCCTCAGGAATGAAAACGAGCCAGTGGTCTGAGAATGTCTACCATTGCCAACAAAATTTACAAGTTACAATAAATAAGTATATTTTGTTCAAGTCATTTTTTCGAGATTAAATTGACATTATATGTTAGTAAATATTTATCTGGGAATTCCAAATGCTAAAATACTGCTGCTGATTTGAAATGGAAAAATCATAATAAATTGCATATAATTAATATTTAAAATTAATCTATAGTAAGTGTTTACTATTAAGGTATCTTATAAACAACATATTAAATCAACTAAAATATGAGTATCTTAAAACAACCATTTTCAAGAGCATAATAATATAGCAAATTAAACTTGATACAGCTATTGAGGCCATTATTCATTTTTATAAGTGCACAAAATTATATTTGGTGAAAAAGGTTAGGTAACTTATAAAGTCACATGCAATTTTCAAAAAAATTAATATCGTTTTTTTTTATTTTAAATATTAATACAAATCTAAAACAAATAGCATACCAAAATAGCTTATGTAATAAATCTTAAATGATTTTGCTTAACTGAAAAAAACAAACAAATTAATAATATTTTGGACTCCTAATCCCGGATGACAATGATTAGAATTTTCGTAATCCGAAAGAATATGTTTTTGATATTATACAACAATTAACATAAATTGTCAATATTTTAATAATATTAGCTGGAAAATAATATGGATGTAAATAATTTAAATACAAATCAAAAAATGCTAAAAGTATTATAAATTTAATCAAATGCCAGTTTCGGTCTTGGGAAACTTGCAGATTATATAAATAAATAATTATAAATAAACATATAATACTTAAAAATAAATAAAAACCTAAAAATATCATTCAAAAAATATTTCTTAAGTATTCAATACAATTTAAATTATTATAAACTTTTTATTTTCCATGATGCAACAAGTATTAAATTATGTCATTATATTTTAATACTGATTTGCTAAACATATATGTATATATTATATATTAGGTGTATTCATTTAATAAGTATTCATTTTCACACTTTTATTACGCTTCAACAACAATGGTTTTTAGCAAGGTACATAATAAGTATACAAATTACTTACATTTTTTCTTTTCTTTTTCAAATAAATCTACTTTTTTTTT